>NC_053023.1:609365494-609377042 GCF_003073215.2 Triticum urartu
CTCCACGGAAGTTATTTTTGGAAATAATAAAAATATTGAGCGCAAGAAGTACCAGAGGGGGGCCACCCACCAGCCACGAGGGTGGGGGCGCGCCCTACCCCCTGGGCGCGCCCCCTGCCTCGTGGGCCCCCTGGTGGCCCTCCGATGCCCATCTTCTGCTATATGAGGTCTTTCTCCGAGAAAAAAATAATAACCAAGCTTTCGGGACGAGACTCCGCCGCCACGAGGCGGAACCTTGGCGGAACCAATCTAGGGCTTTGGCGAGCTGTTCTGCCGCGGACACTTCCCTCCGGGAGGAGGAAATCATCGCCATCGTCATCACCAACGATCCTCTCATCGGGAGGGGGTCAATCTCCATCAACATCTTCACCAGCACCATCTCATCTCAAACCCTAGTTCATCTCTTGTATCCAATTCTTTGTCATACCTTAGATTGGTACCTGTGGTTGCTAGTAGTGTTGATTACTCCTTGTAGTTGATGCTAGTTGTTTACTTTGGTGGAAGATCATATGTTCAGATCCATATATGCATATTAATACCCCTCTGATTATGAACATGAATATGCTTTGTGAGTAGTTACGTTTGTTCCTGAGGACATGGGAGAAGTCTTGCTATTAGTAGTCATGTGAATTTGGTATTCATTTGATATTTTGATGAGATGTATGTTTTCATCCCTCTAGTGGTGTCATGTGAACGTCCGACTACATGACACTTCACCATTTTTGGTCCTAGAGGGAGGCATTGGGAAGTAATAAGTAGATGATGGGTTGCTAGAGTGACAGAAGCTTAAACCCTAGTTTATGCGTTGCTTCGTAAGGGGCTGATTTGGATCCATATGTTTCATGCTATGGTTAGGTTTACCTTAATACTTCTGTTGTAGTTGTGGATGCTTGCAATGGGGGTTAATCATAAGTGGGATGCTTGTCCAAGTAAGGACAGTACCCAAGCACCGGTCCACCCACATATCAAATTATCAAAGTACCGAACGCGAATCATATGAACGTGATGAAAACTAGCTTGACGATAATTCCCATGTGTCCTCGGGAGCGCTTTCCTATATAAGATGTCCAGGCTTGTCCTTTGCTACAAAAAGGATTGGGCCATCTTGCTGCACTTTAATTTACTTTTGTTTACTTGTTACTCGTTACAAATTACCTATCACAAAACTATCTGTTACCGATAATTTCAGTGCTTGCAGAGAATACCTTGCTGAAAACCGCTTATCATTTCCTTCTGCTCCTTGTTGGTCGACACTCTTACTTATCGAAAGGACTATGGATAGATCCCCTATACTTGTGGGTCATCAAGACTCTTTTCTGGCGCCGTTGCCGGGGAGTGAAGCGCCTTTGGTAGGTGGAATTTGGTAAGGAAAAATTTATATAGTGTGCTGAAATTTACTGTCACTTGTTACTATGGAAAGTAATCCTTTGAGGGGCTTGTTCGGGGTATCTTCACGACCGGTAGAGCAAATAGTTGCTCCTCAACCTACTAACTGAAAATGCTTACTTTGAAATTCCTTCGGGTATGATAGAGAAACTGCTAGCTAATCCTTTTGCAGGAGATGGAACATTGCATCCCGACTTACACTTAATCTATGTGGATGAAGTTTGTGGATTATTTAAGCTTGCAGGTATGCCCGATGATGTTATCAAGAAGAAGGTCTTCCCTTTATCTTTGAAGGGAGATGCATTGACATGGTATAGGCTATGTGATGATATGGGATCATGGGACTACAAACGGTTGAAATTGGAATCCATCAGAAGTTTTATCCTATGCATCTTGTTCATCGTGATCGTAATTATATATATAATTTTTGGCCTCGCGAAGGAGAAAGCATCGCTCAAGCTTGGGGGAGGCTTAAGTCAATGTTATATTCATGCCCCAATCATGAGCTCTCAAGAGAAATGATTATCCAAAACTTTTATGCTCGGCTTTGTGACAACAATCGTTCCATGCTCGATACTTCTTGTACTAGTTCCTTTATGATGAAGACTATTGAATTCAAATGAAATTTATTGGAAAGAATCAAACGCAAACTCTGAAGATTGGGATCTCGATGAAGGTAAGGAGTCAGGTATAACACCTAAGTTTGACTGTGTTAAATCTTTTATGGATACCGATGTTTTCCGTAAATTTAGCACTAAATATGGACTTAACTCTGAGACAGTAGCTTCTTTCTGTGAATACTTTGCTAGTCATGTTGATCTCCCTAAGGAGAAGTGGTTTAAATATCATCCTCCCATAGAATTAAAAGTAGTTGAACCTATTAAAGTTAAAGAAAATACTATCACTTATAATAATCCCATTGTTCCTACTGCTTATGTTGAGAAACCACCTTTCCCTGTTAGAAATAAAGGATCATGCTAAAGCTTCAACTGTGGTTTGTAAAAGTAATATTAGAACTTATGCACCCCCTGAGAAAGTTAAAGTTGAACCTAATATTGCTATTGTTAAAGATCTCTTGGCTGATAATATTGATGGGCATGTTATTTACTTTTGTGATGAGACTGCTAGAATTGCTAAACATGGTGCTAAAGAGAAACATAGACCTGTGGTAGGCATGCCTGTTATTTCTGTTAAAATAGGAGATCATTGTTATCATGGCTTGTGTGATATGGGTGCTAGTGCAGTGCCTATTTCCTTATACAAAGAAATTATGCATGATATTGCACCAGCTGAGATAGAAGATATCGATGTTACCATTAAGCTTGCTAATAGAGATACTATTTCACCAATTGGGATTGTTAGAGACGTTGAACGTGTGTGTGGGAAGGCTAAACATCCTGTGATTTCCTTGTTCTTAGTTCCCCTCAAGATAGCTTTTGTCCCATTATATTTGGTAGACCCTTCTTAAATACTGTTAATGCTAGGATAGACTGCGAAAACGATGTTGTTACTATTGGTTTGGATGATATGTCTCATGAGTTAACTTCTCTAAATTCCGTAGACAACCCGCGTGATGAGGAATTACCTAGTAAGGATGAAATTATTGGTCTTTCTTCTATTGCGGTGCCCTCCTAGATCCTTAGAACAATATTTGCTAGACCATGAAAATGATATGTTTATGAATGAAAGAAGGGAATATGAAGATTCTTTAAACAAGGACCTATTCTTAACACAACCTACCTATTGAAATCCTAGGGGATCCTCCTCCACCCAAGGGTGATCCCGTGTTTGAGCTTAAACCATTACCTGATACTCTTAAATATGCTTATCTTGATGAGAAAAAGATATATCCTGTTATTATAGTGCTAACCTTTCAGAGAAGGAGGAAGAAAAAATTATTGAAAACTCTGAAGAAGCACACGTGTTGCTATTGGGATATACTCTTGATGATCTTAAGGGCATTAGTCCCACTCTATGTCAACACAAATAATTGGAGAGAAAGACGCCTAAACCAGTTATTGGATCACCAACGCGGCTGAATCCTAAGAAAAAGAAGTGGTAAGAAAGGAAATACTAAAGCTCCTTGAGGCAGGTATAATTTATCCTGTTGCTGATAGTCAGTGGGTAAGCCCTATCCATTGTGTCCCTAAGAAGGGAGGTATTACTGTTGTTCCTAATGATAAAGATGAATTGATCCCTCAAAGAATTATTACAGGTTATAAGATGGTAATTGATTTCCACAAATTAAATAAGGCAACTAAAAAGGATCATTACCCCTTACCTTTTATCGATCAAATGCTAGAAAGATTATCCAAACATACACATTTTTGCTTTCTAGATGGTTACTCTGGTTTCTCTCAAATACCTGTGTCAGCCAAAGATCAATCAAAGACTACTTTTACATGCCCTTTTGGTACTTTTGCTTATAGACATAAGCCTTTTGGTATATGTAATGCACCTGCTACCTTTCAAAGATGCATGATGGCTATATTCTCTGACTTTTGTGAAAAGATTTGTGAGGTTTTCATGGATGATTTTTCCGTCTATGGATCTTCTTTTGATGATTGCTTGAGCAACCTTGATCGAGTTTTGCAGAGATGTGAAGAAACTAATCTTGTCTGAATTGGGAGAAATGCCACTTTATGGTTAATGAAGGTATTGTCTTGGGGCATAAAATTTCTGAAAGAGGTATTGAAGTTGATAAAGCTAAAGTTGATGCTATTGAAAAGATGCCATGTCCCAAGGACATCAAAGGTATAAGAAGTTTCCTGGTCATGCCGGTTTTTATAGGAGGTTCAT
Organism: Triticum urartu; assembly: GCF_003073215.2. Classification (NCBI taxonomy): domain Eukaryota; kingdom Viridiplantae; phylum Streptophyta; class Magnoliopsida; order Poales; family Poaceae; genus Triticum; species Triticum urartu. The sequence goes on from NC_053023.1 coordinate 609,369,680, forward strand.
TAAGGACTTCTCAAAAATTTCTCGGCCTCTGACTAATCTAATTACAAAAAGATTATTCCTTTTGTCTTTGATGATGATTGTGTAGAAGCATGAAATACTTAAGAAAGCATTGATTTCTGCACCTATTGTTCAGCCACCCTGATTGGGAATTTACCCTTTGAAATTATGTGTGATTGCTAGTGATTTTATGCTGTAGGTTGTGTTCTAGGGCAAAGAGTTGATAGAAATTAAATGTTATTCAATATGCTAGTAAAACTTCTAGACAATGCCAGAGAAATTATGCTACCACTGAAAAGGAAATTTTTTTAAGGCAAGGTTGTTTTTGCTTATGATAGTTCAGACCTTATATTGTTGATTTCTAAAGTAACTATTCACACTGATCATTGCTGCTATTAAATACCTTATGGAAAAGTAAGATGCTAAACCATAGACTTTTAGATGGGTTCTCTTGCTACAAGGATTTGATTTGCATATTATATTGATAGAAAGGAGCTGAGAAACCCCATTGCAGACACTTGTCTAGGTTAGAAATGTTCTTGATGGCCACTACCTATTGATGATAGCTTTCCTGATGAACAATTAAATGTCATAAATGCTTCCCGAACTGCTCCCTGGTATGCTGATTATGCTAATTATATTGTTTTTCTAAATTTATACCACCTAGTTTCACATACCAGCAAAAGAAAAAGTTCTTCTATGATTTTAAGACATTACTTTTGCGGATGACCCACATCTTTATAAAGAAGGAGTAGATGGTGTTATTAGACGTTGTGTACCTGAGCATGAACAGAATAGCAATCCTATGCAAGTGTCACTCCCGAAGCTATGGAGGACACCATGCTGGAGATAGAACTGCCACAAAGGTATTGCAATCCGGTTTTTATTGGCCTACTCTCTTCAAGGATGCCCGTAAGTTTGTCTTGTCTTGTGATGAATGTCAAAGAATTGGTAATATTAGTAGACGTCAAGAAATGCCTATGAATTATTCACTTGTTATTGAACCATTTGATGTTTGGGGCTTTGATTATATGGGACCGTTTCCTTCCTCTAATGGATACACATATTTTAGTTGTTGTTGATTACGTTACTAAGTGGGTAGAAGCTATTCCAACTAGTAGTGCTGATCATAACACCTCTATTAAGATGCTTAAAGAAGTTATTTTTCCGAGGTTTGGAGTCCCTAGATATTTAATGACTGATGGTGGTTCACATTTTATTCATGGTGCTTTCGTAAAATGCTTGCTAAGTATGATGTTAATCATAGAATGCATCTCCTTATCACCCATAGTCTTGTGCTCAAGTAGAATTAAGTAACAGAGAGCTCAAATTAATTTTGCAAAAGACTGTTAACAGATCTAGAAAGAATTGGTCCAAGAAACTTGATGATGCATCATGGGCTTATAGAACTGCATATAAAATCCTATGGGTATGTCTCCGTATAAAATGGTTTATGGCAAAGCATTCACTTACCTCTTGAATTAGAACATAAGGCATATTGGGCTATTAAAGAGCTCAACTATGATTTCAATCTTGCCGGTGAGAAGAGGTTATTTGACATTAGCTCACTTGATGAATGGAGAACCCAAGCCTATGAGAATGCCAAACTGTTTAAAGAAAAAGTTAAAAGATGGCATGACAAAAGGATACAAAAGCGTGAGTTCAATGTAGGTGATTATGTATTGCTATACAACTCTCGTTTAAGATTTTTTGTAGGAAAACTTCTCTCTAAATGGAAGGTCCTTACGTTATCGAGGAGGTCTATCGTTCTAGTGCCATAAAAATCAACAACTTCGAAGGCACAAATCCGAAGCTGGTGAACGGTCAAAGAATTAAACATTATATCTCAGGTACTCCCGTAAATGTTGAAACTAATGTTATTGAAACCGTAACCCCGGAGGAATACATAAGGGACACTTTCCAGAATGTTTCAAACTCCAGAAAGGAATAGGTACGTGTCACGGTAAGTAAAAAAACTCCAAAACATTTCTAATGGCAATATTTCTCCGTTTTGGAATATTTAGAAAAATAGAAAAATAAGTAGCAGTCCGGGAAGGACACAAGGGCTCCACGAGGGTGGAGGGCGTGCCCTACCCCCCTGGGCGCACCCCCTACCTCGTGGGCACCTTGTGTGCTCTTCGGACTCCGTTTTTGTACACGACACGTATTTTGGTCAGTAAAAATTCATTATATAATCTCCCGGAGGGTTTGACTCCCGTATCACGCAAAAATCTCCTGTCTTTGTTTCGAGCTGTTTTCTGTCAGGGTTGTCAAGGCCAGGCATCATGTCGTCTCCCTCCTCCTCCAACAATGGTGACAACGATGCTTGGCTAATGAAGATAGAGCTGAAGAGGGAAGAACCTATGGAGATCAACAAGGATGAAGGGATCAAGAAGGCCATGGAGGACCAAGTTCCGGCAGCAGAAGACATCCTTCAACTTGATCACAATCTTCTTACCCCAACTGAGATCGAAGCTTTCAAGATGATTGAGTTAGCTCGTATACAAAACAAGTATCTCACACGTGAAAATATTTTGTTGAAGGAGCATATCATCGCACTCAAGGGCATTATCCGCAAGTTGGAGGACCTCCTACGCTCGATGTGCGACTATCCATCATCAACAACTCCACCTTCTTCACCAACAAAGAAGAACTGAGTATCTGGTATGGGCACTCCCCTTGGCAACTGCCAAGCTTGGGGGAGTGCCCCGGTATCGTATCACCATCACACTTTTATCTTTACTGTTTTTCTTAGTTCGATCCTTTTGGTAATATCTTGATCTAGTAGAATAAAGTTTTAGTATGATCTAGTTTGTGAGTTTTGCTTTATGATCCTTCTATGTAATCGAGTCCGTGAGCTATATATAATAAAGATTAGTGTTGAGTCAAGGGCTTGATTATCTTGCTATGATCTTGAGGGAATAAAAAATAAAGAAAGAAAAAAAAGAAATAAAGAGATCATATTGATCTTATGGAGAGTAATGACTTCACATATAAAGAGTATGATGATTAAAAGTTGTTGAGAGTTGACAAACATAGTTTTGGTCATCGTTGCAATTAATAGGAAGTAATAAAGAAAGAGAGGTTCACATATAAATATACTATCTTGGACATCTTTTATGATTGTGAGCACTCATTAAAATATGACATGCTAAAGAGTTGATGTTGGACAAGGAAGACAACGTAATGGGTTATGTTTTCTTACATCTGAGATAAATTATATTGTCATGGATCATCCAACATGTTGAGCTTGCCTTTCCCTCTCATGCTAGCCAATTCTTTGCACCAAGTAGAGATACTACTTGTGCTTCCAAATATCCCTAAACCCAGTTTTGCCATGAGAGTCCACCATATCTACCTATGGATTGAGTAAGATCCTTCAAGTAAGTTGTCATCGGTGCAAGCAATAAAAATTGCTCTCTAAATATGTATGACTTATTAATGTGGAGAAAATAAGCTTTATACGATCTTGTGATGTGGAAGAAATAAAAGCGACGGACTGCATAATAAAGGTCCATATCACAAGTGGCAATTATAAAGTTGACGTTTTTTGCATTAAGATTTCTGTGCATCCAACCATAAAAGCACATGACAACCTCTACTTCCCTTTGCGAAGGGCCTATCTTTTATTTATCTTCTACTTATATAAGAGTCATGGTTGATATTCACCTTTCCTTTTTACATTTTATCTTTTGGCAAGCACAATGTGTTGGAAAGATCCAGATATATATAGCTAATTGGATGTGAGTCTGCATGAACTATTATTGTTGACATTACCCTTGAGGTAAAACATTGGGAGGCAAAACTATAAGCCCCTATCTTTCTCTGTGTCCGATTAAAACTCCATACCATAAATATTGCGTGAGTGTTAGCAATTGTGAAAGACTAAAAGATGGTTGAGTATATGGACTTGTTGAAAAGCTCTTATATTGACTCTTTCCTATGTTATGATAAATTGCAATTGCCTCAATGACTGAAATTAGAGTTTGTTAGTTCTCAATGAAGTTTATGATTCATATTTGAAATTGTGATTGAATTGTTACTTTAGCATAAGAGATCATATGACAATTAATTATATAAATTGTTTGTTATTTCTAGATAAGAATCATATGGATTATATAATTGTTCATGATGCCCTCATGTCCGTATTTTATTTTTATCGACACCTCTATCTCTAAACATGTGGACATATTTTTCGATTTCGGCTTTCGCTTGAGGACAAGCGAGGTCTAAGCTTGGGGGAGTTGATACGTCCATTTTGCATCATGCTTTTATATCGATATTTATTGCATTATGGGCTGTTATTACACATTATGTCACAATACTTATGCCTATTCTCTCTTATTTTACAAGGTTTACATAAAGAGGGAGAATGCCGGCAGCTGGAATTCTGGGCTGGAAAAGGAGCAAATATTAGAGACCTATTCTGCACAACTCCAAAAGTCCTGAAACTCCACGGAAGTTATTTTTGGAAATAATAAAAAATACTGAGCGAAGAAAATACAGAGGGGGCCCACACCCTGGCCACGAGGGTGGGGGGCGCGCCCTACCCCCTGGGCGCGCCCCTGCCTCGTGGGCCCCCTGGTGGCCCTCCGATGCCCATCTTCTGCTATATGAGGTCTTTCGTCCGAGAAAATCATAAGCAAGCTTTCGGGACGAGACTCCGCCGCCACGAGGCGGAACCTTGGCGGAACCAATCTAGGGCTCTGCGGAGCTGTTCTGCCGGGGAAACTTCCCTCCGGGAGGGGGAAATCATCGCCATCGTCATCACCAACGATCCTCTCATCGGGAGGGGGTCAATCTCCATCAACATCTTCACCAGCACCATCTCATCTCAAACCCTAGTTCATCTCTTGTATCCAATTCTTGTCTCTCCTGGGATTGGTACCTGTGGGTTGCTAGTAGTGTTGATTACTCCTTGTAGTTGATGCTAGTTGGTTTACTTGGTGGAAGATCATATGTTCAGATCCATTATAGCATATTAATACCCCTCTGATTATGAACATGAATATGCTTTGTGAGTAGTTACGTTTGTTCCTGAGGACATGGGAGAAGTCTTGCTATTAGTAGTCATGTGAATTTGGTATTCGTTCGATATTTTGATGAGATGTATGTTGTCTCTCCTCTAGTGGTGTCATGTGAACGTCGACTACATGACACTTCACCATTGTTTGGGCCTAGAGGAGCATTGGGAAGTAATAAGTAGATGATGGGTTGCTAGAGTGACAGAAGCTTAAACCCTAGTTTATGCGTTGCTTCGTAAGGGGCTGATTTGGATCCATATGTTTCATGCTATGGTTAGGTTTACCTTAATACTTCTGTTGTAGTTGCGGATGCTTGCAATGGGTTAATCATAAGTGGGATGCTTGTCCAAGTAAGGACAGTACCCAAGCACCGGTCCACCCACATATCAAATTATCAAAGTACCGAACGTGAATCATATGAACGTGATGAAAACTAGCTTGACGATAATTCCCATGTGTCCTCGGGAGCGCTTTTCTATAAGAAATTGTCCAGGCTTGTCCTTTGCTACAAAAAGGATTGGGCCATCTTGCTGCACTTTATTTACACTTGTTACTTGTTACTCATTACCAATTACCTTATCACAAAACTATCTGTTACCGATAATTTCAGTGCTTGCAGAGAATACCTTGCTGAAAACCGCTTATCATTTCCTTCTGCTCCTCGTTGGGTTCGACACTCTTACTTATCGAAAGGACTACGATAGATCCCCTATACTTGTGGGTCATCACCCCGTGCCTCGTGGACCCCCGTGGGCCCCCCCACTGCACCCACACACTTCGTCTTCCTCAAAAAAATCCACCAGCTCAAACCCGAGTTCTAGCTCATCTTGCTGCCATTTTCGATCTCCTTGCTCAAAGCTCCATTCACAAAACTGCTTTGGGGGATTGTTCTTCGGTATGTGACTCCTCCAATGGTCCAATTAGTTTTTGTTCTAGTGCTTTATTTATTGCAAATTTTTGCTGCTTAGGTGACCCTGTTCTTGAGCTTGCATGTCAAATTTATGTGGTCAAAAGTAGTTTTAATGCATGATATAGCCTCTAGGCACTTGTAGGAGTAGTTGCTATCAATTTTGTTGAGTTTGGTTCACTTTTATTTTGAGTCACTAAAAATTTCAGAAATTTTTCAGAGGAAGAAATATGTTTAGGAAAATGTACCAAGGTGGTTCCTCAAGGAAGCAAGGCCCAAGGCCCGCAATACGTGAGTTGGACAATGAACTACCAAGGGAGGCTCAAGTGGGGCCTTGTGAATGGCCGTCAGAGGATTTCATGGTCTAGGCAGGCATGAAGGACGAATTTGACGCATATGTGCATAACGCTGATCTTGAGAGCTTCGTGTCAGATAAGTGCCGACGATACCTCTATTTAACTGATTCATTTGTGAGACGGTTTAAATTTACATCCTCGCGCAATTCTCACAATGTCCTATTTGATCTTTATGATAAATCTTATACCATGGACTTAGAAGATTTTAATACTGCTTGTAAACTCCCGCAGTGGGGTAGTGCTAGTGAACCTCGCAAATCTGAATTTAAAGACTTTCTTGCTAGTATCACTGTGGGGGAATCTAGAGAAATAACACAAGGTACCATAGGGAGCATTCATTTTCCTGGCATACATTATTTTGCTCTCTTCGTGGGTAGATGCATTAACGGTAAGGATGAGGCATGTCACATGTGTGTTCCCGATCTTAGTGTTCTTAGAGTGTTGTATTAGGAGATAAACAATACAACTTGGGGGCTATTGTTGCACGTAGGTTGCATCTTAATAGTTTAACTGGAGATTTGTTTGGTGGAATTTATGCAACTCGTGTAGCTAACTTTCTTGATATACCCATACGCGGATGATATTGAGTTGCCTCCTGCTTATCTAGATTATAATGCTATGGTTCGTCATCAGTTTGTTGAGAGGAACGATCAGTTCCTCCAGTACCGACTAATCTTTGACAGACGGCGCACCGTCCATGTTGCTCTCCCTGCTCCTGCTTTCTTTGATTTTCAGACAAAAGGGAGATATGTTATAACCAGGGAGGAGGCGAACGAGTACGAGAGGAGGACGGAGGCAGCCCGCCTCCAAGCTGCAGCTCATGAGGCAATAGCTGTGCATCCCAGTACGACCCCAGTTACAACTTTGGATTTCCACCAGGCCATCCGTGGCCATAGACCAACTTAGGCCAAAAGCCTAAGCTTGGGGGAGTACGTATCTCACCGCGACATTACATTCATGTTCACACACTCATGCCAGTTGTCGGTGCTCATACTTTTTCATTGTATCATCCATGCTAGTTTATTTTCTTTTTAAGCTTTCTTCTTGTGTGTTTGAAAAACCTTAAGAAAAACCAAAAA
>NC_053023.1:609378042-609477570 GCF_003073215.2 Triticum urartu
CTCCTTCTTGGCGCAGCCCTACCCCTCTCCCTCCTCGTCTCTTGCGATGCTTGGCGAAGCCCTGCTGGAGTACCACGCTCCTCCACCACCACCACGCCGTTGTGCTGCTGCTGGATGGAGTCTTCCCCAACCTCTCCTTCTCCCCTTGCTGGATCAAGGCGTAGGAGACGTCACCGGGCTGTACGTGTGTTGAACACGGAGGTGCCGTCCGTTCGGCACTAGGATCATCGGTGATTTGGATCACGACGAGTACGACTCCATCAACCCTGTTCTCTTGAACGCTTCCGCGTAGCGATCTACAAGGGTATGTAGATGCACTCTCCTTCCCCTCGTTGCTGGTTTCTCCATAGATAGATCTTGGTGACACGTAGGAAAATTTGGAATTTCTGCTACGTTCCCCAAAAGTGGCATCATGAGCTAGGTCTATTGCGTAGATTCTATGCACGAGTAGAACACAAAGTAGTTGTGGGCGTTGATTTTGTTCAATATGCTTACCGTTACTAGTCCAATCTTGTTTCGACGGTATTGTGGGATGAAGCGGCCCGGACCGACCTTACACGTACTCTTACGTGAGACAGGTTCCACCGACTGACATGCACTAGTTGCATAAGGTGGCTAGCGGGTGCCAGTCTCTCCCTCTTTAGTCGGAACGGATTCGATGAAAAGGGTTCTTATGAAGGGTAAATAGCAATTGGCATATCACGTTGTGGTTTTGCGTAGGTAAGAAACGTTCTTGCTAGAAACCCATAGCAGCCACGTAAAACAAGCAAACAACAATTAGAGGACGTCTAACTTGTTTTTGCAGGGTATGCTATGTGATGTGATATGGCCAAAAGGATGTGATGAATGATATATGTGATGTATGAGATTGATCATGTTCTTGTAAGAGGAATCACGACTTGCATGTCGATGAGTATGACAACCGGCAGGAGCCATAGGAGTTGTCTTAATTTATTTATGACCTGCGTGTCAACATAAACGTCATGTAATTACTTTACTTTATTGCTAACCGTTAGCTGTAGTAGTAGAAGTAATAGTTGGCGAGACAACTTCATGAAGACACGATGATAGAGATCATGATGATGGAGATCATGGTGTCATGCCGGTGACGATGATGATCATGGAGCCCCGAAGATGGAGATCAAGAGGAGCAAAGTGATGATGGCCATATCATGTCACTATTTGATTGCATGTGATGTTTATCATGTTTATGCATCTTATTTGCTTAGAACAACGGTAGTAAATAAGATGATCCCTCATTAAAATTTCAAGAAAGTGTTCCCCCTAACTGTGCACCGTTGCGACAGTTCATTGTTTCGAAGCACCACGTGATGATCGGGTGTGATAGATTCTAATGTTCGAATACAACAGGTGTTGGCGAGCCTAGCATGTACAGACATGGCCTCGGAACACATGCAAAACACTTAGGTTGACTTGACGAGCCTAGCATGTACAGACATGGCCTGAGAACACAAGAGACCGAAAGGTCGAGCATGAGTCGTATGGTAGATACGATCAACATGAAGATGTTCACTGATGTTGACTAGTCCGTCTCACGTGATGATCGGACATGGCCTAGTTGACTCGGATCATGTAATCACTTAGATGACTAGAGGGATGTCTATCTGAGTGGGAGTTCATAAGATGAACTTAATTATCCTGAACATAGTCAAAAGTTCTTCGCAAATTATGTCGTAGCTCGCGCTTTAGTTCTACTGTTTAGATATGTTCCTAGAGAAAATTTAGTTGAAAGTTGATAGTAGCAATTATGCGGACTAGGTCCGTAAACTGAGGATTGTCCCCATTGCTTCATACAAGTCTTATGTCCTTAATGCACCGCTCAGTGTGCTGAACCTCGAACGTCATCTGTGGATGTTGTGAACATCTGACATACATGTTTTGATAACTACGTGATAGTTCAGTTAAACGGTTTAGAGTTGAGGCACCGAAGACGTTTTGAAACGTCACGAAACATATGAGATGTTTCGAGGGTTGAAATTGGGATTTCAGGCTCGTGCCCACGTCAAGAGGTATAAGACCTCCGACGATTTTCTAAGCCTGCAGACTAAGGGAGAAAAGCTCAATTGTTGAGCTTGTGCTCAGATTGTCTGAGTACAACAATCATTTGAATCGAGTGGGAGTTGATCTTCCAGATGAGATAGTGATGTTTCTCCGAAGTGATTACCACCAAGCTGCTAGAGCTTCGTGATGAACTATAATATATCAGGGACATATATGATGATCCTTGAGATATCCGCGATGTTTGACAAAAGTAGAAATCAAGAAGGAGCACCAACTGTTGATGGTTGGTGAAACCACTAGTTTCAAGAAGGGCAATGGCAAAAAGGGATACTTCATGAAAGGCAATTCAGCTATTGCTCTAGTGAAGAAACCCAAGGTTGAACCCAAACCCGAGACTAAGTGCTTCTGTAATAAGGGGAACAGTCACTGGAGCAGAATTACCCTAGATACTTGGTAGATGAGAAGGCTGGCAAGGTCAATAGAAGTATATTGGATGTACATTCTGTTAATGTGTACTTTACTAGTACTCCTAGTAGCACCATGGTATTAGATACCGGTTCGGTTGCTAAATGTTAGTAAACTCGAAATAAAAGGCTCCGGAGTAAACGGAGACTAGCTAAAGGTGAGCTGGCAATATGTGTTGGAAGTTTTTCCAAGCTTGATGTGATCAAGCATTGCACGCTCCCTCTACCATCGAGATTGGTGTTTGTGTTGAGCATAGACATGATTGGATTATGTCTATCGCAATACGATTATTCATTTAAGGAGAATAATGGTTACTCTGTTTATTTGAATAATACCTTCAATGGTCTTGCACCTAAAATGAATGGTTTGTTGAATCTCGATCGTAGTGATACACATGTTCATGCAAAAATATATAAGATAGTAATGATAGTACCACCTACTTGTGGCACTGCTATGTAAGTCATATCGGTATAAAACACATGAAGAAGCTCCATGTTGATGGATCTTCCGGCTCACTCGTTTTGAAGAGTTTGAGACATGTGAACCATGTCTATTGGTGTATATGCATGAAGAAACTCCATGCAAATGGACCGTTTGGACTCACTTGGTTTTGAATCACTTGAGACATGCAAATCATACCACATGGGCAAGATGACTGAAAGCCTCGTTTTCAGTAAAATGGAACTAGAAAGCAACTTGCTGGAAGTAATACATTTTGATGTGTGCAGTCCAATGAGTGCTGAGGCGTGCAGTGGATATCGTTATGTTCTTACTTCACAGATGATTTGAGTAGATGTTGAGTATATTTACTTGATGAATCACGAGTCTGAATTATTGAAAGGTTCAAGTAATTTCAGGGTGAAGTTGAAAGATCATCGTGACAAGAGGATAAAAGATCTATGATATGATCATAGAGATGAATATCTGAATTATGAGTTTGGCACAGAATTAAGACATTGTGGAAATTGTTTCACAACTAATACAGTCTCGAACACCATAGTGTGATGGTGTGTCCGAACATCATAACTGCACCCTATTGGATATGATGCATACCATGATGTCTCTTATCGAATTACCACGATAGTTTATGGGTTAGGCATTAGACACAACCACATTCACTTTAAATAGGGCACCACGTAATTTCGATGAGATGACACCGTATGAACTATGGTTTAGAGAAACCTAAGCTGTCATTTCTTAAAAGTTTGGGGCTGCGACGCTTATGTGAAAAAGTTTCAGGCTGATAAGCTTGAACCCAAAGCGGATAAATGCATCTTCATAGGACACCCAAAACAGTTGGGTATACCTCCTGTCTCAGATCCGAAAGCAATAAGGGATTGTTTCTAGAATCGGGTCCTTTCTCGAGGAAAAGTTTCTCTCGAAAGAATTGAGTGGGAGGATGGTGGAGACTTGATGAGGTTATTGAACCGTCTCTTCAACTAGTGTGTGGCAGGGCACAGGAAGTTGTTCCTGTGGCACCTACACCAATTGAAGTGGAAGCTTATGATAGTGATCATGAAACTTCAGATCAAGTCACTAACAAACCTCGTGGGATGACAAGGATGCGTACTACTTCAGAGTGGTACGTAATCCTGTCTTGGAAGTCATGTTGCTAGACAACAATGAACCTAGGAGCTATGGAGAAGCGATGGTGGGACCGGATTCCAATAAATGGCTCGAGGCCATAAAATCCGAGAGAGGATCCATGTATGAAAACAAAGTGTAGACTTTGGCAGAACGGCTCGATGGTCGTAAGGCTGTTGAGTACAGATGGATTTTTAAAAGGAAGACGGACAATGATGGTAAATGTCACCATTAAGAAAGCTCGACTTGTCGTTAAGATGTTTTCCGACAAGTTCAAGGAGTTGACTACGATGAGACTTTCTCACTCGTAGCGATGCTAAGAGTCTGTTGGATTATATTAGCATTATTTATGAAATCTTGCAGATAGGATGTCAAACATTGTTTCCTCGATGATTTTCTTGAGGAAAGGTTGTATGTGATACAACCGGAAGGTTTTGTCAATCCTGAAAGATGCTAATAAGTATGGAAAGCTCCAACAATCCTTCTAAGGACTGGAGTAAGCATCTCGGAGTTGGAATGTATGCTTTGATGAGATGATCAAAGATTTTGGGTGTGTACAAAGTTTATGAGAAACTTGTATTTCCAAAGAAGTGGGTGGGAGCACTATAGAATTTATGATGAATATATGTTGTTGACATATTGTCGATCAGAAATGACGTAGAATTTCTGGAGAGCATATAGGGTTATTTGGAAAGTGTTTTTCAATGGAAAGCCTGGATTAAGCTACTTGAACATTGAGCATCAAGATCTATAAGGATAGATCAAAACTCTTAATGGTACTTTCAAATGAGCACATACCTTGACATGATCTTGAAGGTGTTCAAGATGGATCAGTCAAAGAAGGAGTTCTTGCCTGAGTTGTAAGGTATGCAGTTAAGACTTAAAGCTCGACCACGGCAGAAGAAAGAGGAAGGACGAAGGTCATCCCCTATGCTATTGTCATAGGCTCTATACGGTATGCCATGCTGAGTACCGCACCTGATATGTGCCTTGCCACATATCTGGCAAGAGGGTACAAAGGTAATCTAGGAGTAGATCACCAGATAGCGGTCTAAATTATCCTTAGAGGAATAAGGATATGTTTCTCGGTTATGGAGGTGATAAACAGTTCGACGTAAAGAGTTACGTCGATGCAAGATTAACACCTATCCGGATAGCTCTGAGTAGAGATACCGGATACGTATAATGGAATAGCTCCAAGTAGAACAATTATTTGAAATGGCTCCAAATGTAGCGTAGTAGTTGCATCTGCAAGGTGACATAGAAATTTGCAAAGTACATACGGATCTGAATGTTGCAGACCCGTTGACTGAAATCTCTCTCACAAGCATAACATGATCAAACCCAGAACTCTTTGGTGTTAGTCACATGGGGATGTGACCTTGAGTGTTAATCACATATCGATGTGAACTGGATTATTGACTCTAGTGCAAGTGGGAGACTGTTGGAAATATGCCCTAGAGGCAATGATAAATTGGTTATTATTATATTTCCTTGTTCATGATAATCGTTTATTATCCATGCTAGAATTGTATTGATAGGAAACTCAGATACATGTGTGGATACATAGACAACACCATGTCCCTAGTAAGCCTCTAGTTGACTAGCTCGTTGATCAATAGATAGTTACGGTTTCCTAACCATGGACATTGGATGTCGTTGATAATGGGATCACATCATTAGGAAAATGATGTGATGGACAAGACCCAATCCTAAGCCTAGCACAAAGATCGTGTAGTTCGTATGCTGAAGCTTTTCTAATGTCAAGTATCATTTCCTTAGACCATGAGATTGTGCAACTCCCGGATACCGTAGGAATACTTTGGGTGTGCCAAACATCACAACGTAACTGGGTGGCTATAAAGGTACACTACAGGTATCTCCGAAAGTGTCTGTTGGGTTGGCACGAATCGAGACTGGGATTTGTCACTCCGTGTGACGAAGAGGTATCTCTGGGCCCACTCGGTAGGACATCATCATAATGTGCACAATGTGATCAAGGAGTTGATCACGGGATGATGTGTTACGGAACGAGTAAAGAGACTTGCCGGTAACGAGATTGAACAAGGTATCGGGATACCGACGATCGAATCTCGGGCAAGTACAATACCGCTAGACAAAGGGAATTGTATACGGGATTGATCGAATCCTCGACATCGTGGTTCATCCGATGAGATCATCGTGGAACATGTGGGAACCAACATGGGTATCCAGATCCCGCTGTTGGTTATTGACTGGAGAACGTCTCGGTCATGTCTGCATGGTTCCCGAACCCGTAGGGTCTACACACTTAAGGTTCGATGACGCTAGGGTTATAAAGGAAGTTTGTATGTGGTTACCGAATGTTGTTCGGAGTCCCGGATGAGATCCCGGACATCACGAGGAGTTCCGGAATGGTCCGAAGGTAAAGATTTATATATGGGAAGTCCTGTTTTGGTCACCGGAAAAGTTTCGGGTTTATCGGTAACGTACTAGGACCACCGGGAGGGTCCCGGGGGTCCACCAAGTGGGGCCACAAGCCCCGGAGGGCTGCATGGGCCAAGTATGGGAGGGTACCAGCCCCAGGTGGGCTGGTGCGCCCCCCACAAGGGCCCAAGGCGCCTAAGGGGAGGAGGGGGGCAAACCCTAAGGGCAGATGGGCCTTAGGGCCCATGCCTGGTGCGCCTCCCTCTCCCCCTCCACCTGGCCGCCACCCAGATGGGATCTGGGGGCTGCCGCCACCCCTAGGGAGGGAACCCTAGGTGGGGGCGCAGCCCCTCCCATCCCCCTATATATACTTGAGGTTTGGGCTGCCCAAGACACCCGAGTTCCTCTCCTTCTTGGCGCAGCCCTACCCCTCTCCCTCCTCGTCTCTTGCGATGCTTGGCGAAGCCCTGCTGGAGTACCACGCTCCTCCACCACCACCACGCCGTTGTGCTGCTGCTGGATGGAGTCTTCCCCAACCTCTCCTTCTCCCCTTGCTGGATCAAGGCGTAGGAGACATCACCGGGCTGTACGTGTGTTGAACACGGAGGTGCCGTCCGTTTGGCACTAGGATCATCGGTGATTTGGATCATGACGTGTACGACTCCATCAACCCCGTTCTCTTGAACGCTTCCGCGTAGCGATCTATAAGGGTATGTAGATGCACTCTCCTTCCCCTCGTTGCTGGTTTCTCCATAGATAGATCTTGGTGACACGTAGGAAAATTTTGAATTTCTGCTACGTTCCCCAACAGGTTCCTGGGTAATTTTACCACCTCTAATCATAACTCTAACAGCATTATCAATATTCTTACTATTCAATTCATTGAGCAAATCATTTTGAGCCTTAAGTACTTGTTCTACTTGAGTGGTAACCATAGAAGCATGTTTACTAATAAGTTTAAGTTCACCTTTGACATTAGCCATATAATCATCCAAGTGTTCAAGCATATTAGCATTGTGTTTTAATTCTCTACCAAAATAAGCATTGAAGTCTTCTTGCTTAACCATAAATTTATCAAACTCATCTAAGCATGGGCTAGCAAACTTAGTAAATGGGATTTCAGCTTTATCATATCTATAGAGAGAATTTACCTTTACTACCTGTGTCGGGTTATCAAGACCATGTATTCCTTCAATTGGAGATGGATTAAAATCATATATTTCTTCAATAGGAGGTAAATTCTTAGCATCTTTAGCTTTAATACCTTTTTCTTTCATAGATTTCTTTGCCTCTTGCATATCTTCAGGACTAAGAAATAGAACACCTCTTTTCTTCGGAGTTGGTTTAGGAATAGGCTCAGGAAGTGTCCAATTATTTTCATTATTCAACATATTATTCAATATAATTTCAGCTTCATCCGGTGTTCTTTCCCTGAAAACAGAACCAACACAACTATCCTGGTAATCTCTGAAAGCATTGGTTAGTCCATTATAAAAGATATCAAGTATTTCATTTTTCTTAAGAGGATGATCAGGCAAAGCATTAAGTAACTTGAGAAGCCTCCCCCAAGCTTGTGGGAGACTCTCTTCTTCAATTTGCACAAAATTATATATATCCCTCAAAGCAGCTTGTTTCTTATGAGCAGGGAAATATTTAGCAGAGAAGTAATAAATCATATCCTGGGGACTACGCACACAACCATGATCCAGAGAATTAAACCATATCGTAGCATCACCCTTTAATGAGAACGGAAATATTTTAAGGATATAAAGGTAGCGAGATTTCTCATCATTAGTGAACAGGGTGGCTATATCATTTAATTTAGTAAGATGTGCCACAACAGTTTAAGATTCATAGCCATGAAAAGGATCAGATGAAGGAAATATGCCCTAGAGGCAATAATAAAGTTATTATTTATTTCCTTATATCATGATAAATGTTTATTATTCATGCTAGAATTGTATTAACCGGAAACATAATACATGTGTGAATACATAGACAAACAGAGTGTCACTAGTATGCCTCTACTTGACTAGCTCGTTGATCAAAGATGGTTATGTTTCCTAACCATAGACATGAGTTGTCATTTGATTAACGGGATCACGTCATTAGGAGAATGATGTGATTGACTTGACCCATTCCGTTAGCTTAGCACTTGATCGTTTAGTTTGTTGCTATTGCTTTCTTCATGACTTATACATGTTCCTATGACTATGAGATTATGCAACTCCCGTTTACCGGAGGAACACTTTGTGTGCTACCAAACGTCACAACATAACTGGGTGATTATAAAGGTGCTCTACAGGTGTCTCCAAAGGTACTTGTTGGGTTGGCGTATTTTGAGATTAGGATTTGTCACTCCGATTGTCGGAGAGGTATCTCTGGGCCCACTCGGTAATGCACATCACTATAAGCCTTGCAAGCATTGCAACTAATGAGTTAGTTGCAGGATGATGTGTTACAGAACGAGTAAAGAGACTTGCCGGTAACGAGATTGAACTAGGTATTGAGATACCGACGATCGAATCTCGGGCAAGTAACATACCGATGACAAAGGGAACAACGTATGTTGTTATGCGGTTTGACCGATAAAGATCTTCGTAGAATATGTAGGAGCCAATATGAGCATCCAGGTTCCGCTATTGGTTATTGACCAAAGATGTGTCTCGGTCATGTCTACATAGTTCTCGAACCCGTATGGTCCGCACGCTTAAAGTTCGATGACGGTTATATTATGAGTTTATGTGTTTTGATGTACCGAAGGAGTTCGGAGTCCCGGATGAGATCAGGGACATGACGAGGAGTCTCGAAATGGTCAAGACGTAAAAATCAATATATTGGACGACTATATTCGGACATCAGAAAGGTTCCGAGTGATTCGGGTATTTTTGGGAGTACCGGGGAGTTACGGGAATTCGTATTGGGCCTTAATGGGCCATACGGGAAAGGAGAGAAAGGCCTCAAAGGGTGGCCGCACCCCTCCCCATGGGCTGGTCTGAATTGGACTAGGGAGGGGGGCGCCCCTTCCTTCCTTATCCTTTTCCCTTCCCTTTCCTTCCCTCCTACTCCTACTACTTGGAAGGGCTCCTAGTTCTACTAGGAAAGGGGGAATCCTACTCCCGGTGGGAGTAGGACTCCCCTAGGGCGCGCCATAGAGAGGGCTGGCCCCTCCCCTCCTCCACTCCTTTATATACGTGGCCAGGGGGCACCCCATAGACACAACAATTGATCTCTTGATCTCTTAGCCGTGTGCAGTGCCCCCTCCACTATAATCCACCTCGGTCATATCGTAGCGGTGCTTAGGCGAAGCCCTGCGTCGGTAGAACATCATCATCGTCACCAAGCCGTCGTGCTGATGAAACTCTCCCTCAACACTCGGCTGGATCGGAGTTCGAGGGATGTCATCGAGTTGAACGTGTGCAGAACTCGGAGGTGCCGTGCATTCGGTACTTGATCGGTCGGATTGTGAAGACGTACGACTACATCAACTGCGTTGTGCTAATGCTTCCGCTTTCGGTCTACGAGGGTACGTAGACAACACTCTTCCCTCTCGTTGCTATGCATCACCATGATCTTGCGTGTGCATAGGAAATTTTTGAAATTACTACGTTCCCCAACAGTGGCATCCGAGCCAGGTTTTATGCGTAGATGTCATATGCACGAGTAGAACACAAGTGAGTTGTGGGCGATATAAGTCATACTGCTTAACAGCATGTCATACTTTGGTTCGGCGGTATTGTTGGATGAAGTGGCCCGGACCGACATTACGCGTACGCTTACGCGAGACTGGTTCTACCGACGAGCTTTGCACACAGGTAGCTAGCGGGTGTCAGTTTCTCCAACTTTAGTTGAACCGAGTGTGGCTACGCCCGGTCCTTGCGAAGGTTAAAACAGCACCAACTTGACGAACTATCGTTGTGGTTTTGATGCGTAGGTAAGAATGGTTCTTGCTCAGCCCGTAGCAGCCACGTAAAACTTGCAACAACAAAGTAGAGGACGTCTAACTTGTTTTTGCAGGGCATGTTGTGATGTGATATGGTCAAGACATGATGAGATATAAGTTGTTATATAAGATGATCATGTTTTGTTGAAGTTATCAGCAACTGGCAGAAGCCTTATGTTGTCTCTTTATTGCATAAGATGCAAGCACCAAATAATTGCTTTACTTTATCGATATGCGATAGCAATAGTTGCAAGAGCAGTAGTTGGCGAGACGACCATGTGACGACACATTGATATAGATCAAGATGATGGAGATCATGGTGTCATGCCGGTGACGATGGAAATCATGACGATACTTTGGAGATGGAGATCAAAGGCACAAGATGATGATGGCCATATCATGTCACATATTTTGATTGCATGTGATGTTTATCTTTTATACATCTTATTTTGCTTAGTTCGATGGTAGCTTTATAAGATGATCTCTCACTAATTATCAAGATACAAGTGTTCTCCCTGAGTATGCACCGTTGCGAAAGTTCTTCGTGCTGAGACACCACGTGATGATCGGGTGTGATAGGCTCTACGTTCAAATACAGCGGGTGCAAAACAGTTGCACACGCGGAATACTCAGGTTAAACTTGACGAGCCTAGCATATAACAGATATGGCCTCGGCACGGAGACCGAAAGGTCGAGCGTGAATCATATAATAGATATGATTAACATAGTGATGTTCACCATTGAAACTACTCCATCTCATGTGATGATCGGACATGGTTTAGTTGATTTGGATCACGTGATCACTTAGAGGATTAGAGGGATGTCTATCTAAGTGGGAGTTCTTCAGTAATATGATTAATTGAACTTTAATTTATCATGAACTTAGTCCTTGTAGTATTAGCATATCTATGTTGTAGATCAATAGCTCGCGTTTAGCTCCCCTGTTTTATTTTTGATATGTTCCTAGAGAAATCTAAGTTGAAAGATGTTAGTAGAAATGATGCGGATTGGATCCGTGATCTGAGGTTTATCCTCATTGCTGCACAGAAGAATTATGTCTTTGATGCACCGCTAGGTGATAAACCTATTGCAGGAGCAGATGCAGATGTTATGAACATTTGGCTAGCTCAATATGATGACTACTTGATAGTTTAGTGCGCCATGCTTAAACGGCTTAGAATCGGGACTTCAAAGACGTTTTGAACGTCATGGACCATATGAGATGTTCCAGGAGTTGAAGTTAATATTTCAAGCAAATACCTGAGTTGAGAGATATGAAGTCTCCAACAAGTTCTATAGCTAAAAGATGGAGGAGAATAGCTCAAGCAGTGAGCATGTGCTCAGATTGTCTGAGTACTACAATCGCTTGAATCAAGTGGGAGTTAATCTTCCAGATAAAATAGTGATTGACAGAATTCTGTAGTCACCATCACCAAGTTAGTAGAACTTCGTGATGAACTATGATATGCAAGGGATAACGGAAATGATTCCCAAGCTCTTCGTAATGCTGAAATCGACGAAGGTAGAAATCAAGAAAAATATCAAGTGTTGATGGTAGACAAGACCACTATTTTCAAGAAAAAGGCAAAGGGAA
This sequence comes from Triticum urartu, assembly GCF_003073215.2. Taxonomy (NCBI): domain Eukaryota; kingdom Viridiplantae; phylum Streptophyta; class Magnoliopsida; order Poales; family Poaceae; genus Triticum; species Triticum urartu. Next base: position 609,390,057 of record NC_053023.1, read on the forward strand.
GAAGGGGAACTTCATGAAGAATGGCAAGCAAGTTGCTGCTCAAGTGAAGAAGCCCAAGTCTGGTCCTAAGCCTGAGACTAAGTGCTTCTACTGCAAAGGGACTGGTCACTGGAAGCGGAACTGCCCCAAGTATTTGGCGGATAAGAAGGATGGCAAAGTGAACAAAGGTATATTTGATATACAGATTATTGATGTGTATTTTACTAGTGTTCGTATCAACCCCTCGGTATTTGATATTGGTTCAGTTGCTAAGAGTAGTAACTCGAAACGGGAGTTGCAGAATGAACATAGACTAGTTAAGGGTGAAGTGACGATGTGTGTTGGAAGTGGTTCCAAGATTGATATGATCATCATCGCACACTCCCTATACTTTTGGCATTAGTGTTGAACCTAAATAAGTGTTATTTGGTGTTTGCGTTGAGCATGAATATGATTTGATCATGTTTATTGCAATACGGTTATTCATTTAAGTAAGAGAATAAATTGTTGTTCTGTTTACATGAATAAAACATTATATGATTACACGCCCAATGAAAATGGTTCGTTGGATCTCGATCGTAGTGATACACATATTCATAATATTGAAACCAAAAGATGCAAAGTTAATAATGATAGTGCAACTTATTTGTGGCACTGCCGTTTAGGTCATATTGGTGTAAAGCGCATGAAGAAAATCCATGCTGATGGGCTTTTAGAATCACTTGATTATGAATCAGTTGATGCTTGCGAACCATGCCTCATGGGCAAGATGACTAAGACTCCGTTCTCCGGAACAATGGAGCGAGCAACAGATTTGTTGGAAATCATACATACTGATGTATGTGGTCCGATGAATATTGAGGCTCACGGCAGGTATCATTAGTTTCTGATCTTCACAGATGATTTGAGCAGATAGGAGTATATCTACTTGATGAAACACAAGTCTGAAACATTTGAAAAGTTCAAAGAAATTCAGAGTGAAGTGGAGAATCATCGTAACAAAAACAAAAGTTTCTACGATATGATCGCAGAAGTAAAATATTTGAGTTACGAGTTTGGCCTTCAGTTGAAAACAATGTGAAATAGTTTCACTACTCACGCCACCTGGAACACCACAGTGTAATGGTGTGTCCGAACGTCATAACCGTACTTTATTAGATATGGTGCGATCTATGATGAATCTTATCGATCCACCACTATCGTTTTGGGGTTATGCATTAGAGACATCTGCATTCACGTTAAATAGGGCACCATATAAATCTGTTGAGATGACACCGTATGAACTATGGTTTGGCAAGAAACCTAAGCTGTTGTTTCTTAAAGTTTGAGGTTGCAATGCTTATGTGAAAAAGTTTCAACCTGATAAGCTCAAACCCAAATCGGAGAAGTGCGTCTTCATAGGATACCCAAAAGAAAATGTTGGGTACACCTTCTATCACAGATCCGAAGGCAAGATATTCGTTGCTTTGAATGGATCCTTTCTAGAGAAGGAGTTTCTCTCGAAAGAAGTGAGTGGGAGGAAAGTAGAACTTGATGAGGTGACTGTACCTGCTCCCTTATTGGAAAGTAGTTCATCATAGAAATCTGTTCCTGTGACTACTACACCAATTAGTGAGGAAGCTAATGATGATGATCATGTAACTTCAGATCAAGTTACTACCGAACCTCGTAGGTAAACCAGAGTGAGATCCGCACCAGAGTGGTACGATAATCCTGTTCTGGAGGTCATGTTACTTGACCATGACGAGCCTACGAACTATGAGAAAGCGATGATGAGCCCAGATTCCGCGAAATGGCTTGAGGCCATGAAATATGAGATGAGATCCATGTATGAGAACAAAGTATGGACTTTGATTGACTTGCCCAAAGATCGACGAGCCATTGAGATTAAAAGGATCTTCAAGAGGAAGACGGATGTTGATAGTAGTGTTACTATCTATAAAACTAGAATTGTCGCCAAAAGTTTTCGACAAGTTCAAGGTGTTGACTACGATGAGAGTTTCTCACTCGTATCTATGCTTAAGTCTGTCCGAATCATGTTAGCAATTGCCACATTTTATGAAATCTAGCAAATGGATAAACAAAACTGCATTCCTTAATGGATATATTAAAGAAGAGTTGTATATGATGCAACCAGAAGGTTTTGTCAATCCTAAAGGTGCTAACAAAATATGCAAGCTCCAGCGATCCATCTATGGACTGGTGCAAGCATCTCAGAGTTGGAATATACGCTTTGATAAGTGAATCAAAGCATATAGTTTTATACAGACTTGCGGTGAAGCCTGTATTTACAAGAAAGTGAGTGGGAGCACTACATCATTTCTGATAAGTATATGTGAATGACATATTGTTGATCGGAGATAATGTAGAATTATTCTGCAAAGCATAATGGAGTATTTGAAAGGAGTTTTTCAAAGAAAGACCTCGGTGAAGCTGCCTACATATTGAGCATCAAGATCTATATAGATAGATCAAGACGCTTGATAAGTTTTTTTCAATGAGTACATACCTTGACAAGATTTTGAAATAGTTCAAAATGGAACAGTCAAAGAAAGAGTTCTTGCCTGTGTTACAAGGTGTGAAACTGAGTAAGACTCAAAGCCCGACCACGGCAGAAGATAGAAAGAGAATGAAACTCATTCCCTATGCCTTAGCCATAGGTTCTATAAAATATGCCATGTTGTGTACCAGATCTATTGTATACCCTACACTATTTTTGGCAAGGGAGTACAATAGTGATCTAGGAGTAGATCACTGGACAGCGGTCAAAATTATCCTTAGTGGAATAAGGATATGTTTCTCGATTATGGAGGTGACAAAAAGGTTCTTCGTAAAGGGTTACGTCGATGCAAATTTTGACACTGATCCAGATGACTCTAAATCTCAATCTGGATACATATTGAAAGTGGGGGCAATTAGCTAGAGTAGCTCCGTGCAGAGCATTGTTGACATAGAAATTTGCAAAATACTTACGGATCTGAATATGGCAGACCCGTTGACTAAACTTCTCTCACAAGCAAAACATGATCACACCTTGACTAAACGCGGTTGATGTAGTCATACGTCTTCACGATCCGACCGATCAAGTACCGAACACATAGCACCTCCGAGTTCTGCACACGTTCAACTCGATGACGTCCCTCGAACTCCGATCCAGCCGAGTGTCGAGGAGGAGTTTCATCAGCACGACGGCTTGGTGACGATGATGATGTTCTACCGACGCAGGGCTTCGCCTAAGCACTGCTATGATATGACCGAGGTGTGATCATGTTTTTCTTGTGAGAGAAGTTTAGTCAATGGGTCTGCCACATTCAGATCCGTAAGTATTTTGCAAATTTCTATGTCAACAATGCTCTGCACGGATCTACTCTAGCTAATTGCTCCCACTTTCAATATGTATCCAGATTGAGATTTAGAGTCATCTGGATCAGTGTCAAAATTTGCATCGACGTAACCCTTTACGACAAACCTTTTCGTCACCTCCATAATCGAGAAACATATCCTTATTCCACTAAGGATAATTTTGACCGTTGTCTAGTGATCTACTCCTAGATCACTATTGTACTCCCTTGCCAAACTCAGGGCAGGGTATACAATAGGTCTGGTACACAGCATGGCATACTTTATAGAACCTATGGCTGAGGCATAGGGAATGACTTTCATTTTCTCTCTATCTTCTGCCATGGTTGGGTTTTGAGTCTTACTCAACTTCACACCTTGTAACACATGCAAGAACTCCTTCTTTGACTGTTCCATTTTGAACTACTTCAAAATCTTGTCAAGGTATGTACTCATTGAAAAACTTATCAAGTGTCTTGATCTATCTCTATAGATCTTGATGCTCAATATGTAAGCAACTTCACCGAGGTCTTTCTTTGAAAAACTCCTTTCAAACATTCCTTTATGCTTTGCAGAATAATTCTACATTATCTCCGATCAACAATATGGCATTCACATATACTTATCAGAAATGTTGTACTGCTCCCACTCACTTTCTTGTAAATACAAGCTTCACCGCAAGTCTGTGTAAAACTATATGCTTTGATCAACTTATCAAAGTGTATATTCCAACTCCGAGATGCTTGCACCAGTCCATAGATGGATCGCTGGAGCTTGCATATTTTGTTAGTACCTTTAGGATTGACAAAACCTTCTGGTTGCATCATATACAACTCTTCTTTAATAAATCCATTAAGGAATGCAGTTTTGTTTATCCATTTGCCAGATTTCATAAAATGTGGCAATTGCTAACATGATTCGGATAGACTTAAGCATAGATACGAGTGAGAAACTCTCATCGTAGTCAACACCTTGAACTTGTCAAAAACCTTTTTGCGATAATTCTAGCTTTGTAGATAGTGACACTACTATTAGTGTCCGTCTTCCTCTTGAAGATCCATTTAATATCAATGGCTCGCCGATCAATGGGCAAGTCAATCAAAGTCAATACTTTGTTCTCATACATGGATCTCATCTCAGATTTCATGGCCTCAAGCCATTTCACGGAATCTGGGCTCATCATTGCTTCATCATAGTTCGTAGGCTCGTCATGGTCAAGTAACATGACCTCTAGAACAGGATTACCGTACCACTCTGGTGCGAATCTCACTCTGGTTTACCTACGAGGTTTCGGTAGTAACTTGATCTGAAGTTACATGATCATCATCATTAGCTTCCTCACTAATTGGTGTAGTAGTCACAGGAACAGATTTCGATGATGAACTACTTTCCAATAAGGGAGCAGGTACAGTTACCTCATCAAGTTCTACTTTCCTCCCACTCACTTCTTTCGAGAGAAACTCCTTCTCTAGAAAGGATCCATTCTCAGCAACGAATATCTTGCCTTCGGATCTGTGATAGAAGGTGTACCCAACATTTTCTTTTGGGTATCCTATGAAGACGCACTTCTCCGATTTGGGTTTGAGCTTATCAGGTTGAAACTTTTTTACATAAGCATTGCAACCTCAAACTTTAAAAAACGACAGCTTAGGTTTCTTGCCAAACCATAGTTCATACGGTGTCATCTCGACGGATTTAGATGGTGCCCTAATTAATGTGAATGTAGCTGTCTCTAATGCATAACCCCAAGACGATAGTCGTAAATCGGTAAGAGACATCATAGATCGCACCATATCTAATAAAGTACGGTTACGACGTTCGAACACACCATTACACTGTGGTGTTCCAGGTGGCGTGAGTAGTGAAACTATTTCACATTGTTTTAACTAAAGCCCAAACTCGTAACTCAAATATTTTACTTCTGTGACCATATCGTAGAAACTTTTATTTTTGTTACGATGATTCTCCACTTCACTCTGAAATTCTTTGAACTTTTCAAATGTTTCACACTTGTGTTTCATCAAGTAGATATACCCATATCTGCTCAAATCATCTGTGAAGGTCAAAAAATAACGATACCCGCCGCGAGCCTCAACACTCATTGGACTGCATACATCAGTATGTATTATTTCCAATCAAGTTTGTTGCTCGCTCCATTGTTCCGGAGAACGGAGTCTTAGTCATCTTTCCATGAGGCATGGTTCGCAAGCATCAACTGATTCATAATCAAGTGATTCCAAAAGCCCATCAGCATGGATTTTCTTCATGCGCTTTACACCAATATGACCTAAACGGCAGTGCCACAAATAAGTTGCACTATCATTATTAACTTTGCATCTTTTGGCTTCAATATTATGAAAATGTGTATCACCATGATCGAGATCCAACAAACCATTTTCATTGGGTGTATGACCATAGAAGGTTTTATTCATGTAAACAGAACAACAATTATTCTCTAATTTACATGAATAACTGTATTGCAATAAACATGATCCAATCATATTTATGCTCAACGCAAACACCAAATAACATTTATTTAGGTTCAACACTAATCCCGAAAGTATAGGGAGTGTGCGATGATGATCATATCAATCTTGGAACCACTTCCAACACACATCGTCACTTCACCCTTAACTAGTCTCTGTTTATTTTGCAACTCCCATTTCGAGTTACTACTCTTAGCAACTGAACCAGTATAAAATACCGAGGGGTTGCTATAAACACTAGTAAAGTACACATCAATAACATGTATATCAAATATAGCTTTGTTCACTTTGCCATCCTTCTTATCCACCAAATACTTGTGGTAGTTCCGCTTCTAGTGACTAGTTCCTTTGCATTAGAAGCACTTAGTCTCAAGCTTAGGTCCAGACTTGGGTTTCTTCATTAGAGCAGCAAATTGTTTGCCGTTCTTCTTGAAGTTCCCCTTCTTTCCTTTGCCCTTTCTCTTGAAACTAGTGGTCTTGTCAACCATCAACACTTGATGTTTTTCTAGATTTCTACCTTCACCGATTTTTACATCACGAAGAGCTTGGGAATCGTTTCCGTTATCCCTTGCATATTATAGTTCATCACGAAGTTCTACTAACTTGGTGATGGTGACTAGAGAATTCTGTCAATCACTATTTTATCTGGAAGATTAACTCCCACTTGATTCAAGCGATTGTTGTACCCAGACAATCTGAGCACATGCTCACTGCTTGAGCTATTCTCCTCCATCTTTTAGCTATAGAACCTGTTGGAGACTTCATATCTCTCAACTCGGGTTTTTACTTGAAATATTAACTTCAACTCCTGGAACATCTCATATGGTCCATGACGTTCAAAACGTCTTTGCTGTCCCGATTCTAAGCTGTTAAGCATGGTGCACTAAACTATCAAGTAGTCATCATATTGAGCTAGCCAAACGTTCATAACGTCTGTATCTGCTCCTGCAATATGTCTGTCACCTAGCGGTGCATCAAGAACATAATTCTTCTGTGCAACAATGAGGATAAACCTCAGATCACGGATCCAATCCACATCATTGCTACTAACATCTTTCAACTTAGTTTTCTCTAGGAACATATAAAATTAAACGGGGAGCAACATCGCGAGCTATTGATCTACAACATAGATATGCTAATACTACCAGGACTAAGTTCATGATAAATTAAAGTTCAATTAATCATATTAGTTAAGAAGTCCCACTTAGATAGACATCCCTCTAATCATCTAAGTGATCACGTGATCCAAATCAACTAAACCATAACCGATCATCACGTGAAATGGAATAGCTTTCAATGGTGAACACCATTATGTTGATCATATCTACTATATGATTCACGCTCGACCTTTCGGTCTCAGTGTTCCGAGGCCATATCTGCATATGCTAGGCTCGTCAAGTTTAACCTAAGTATTCTGCGTGTGCAAAACTGGCTTGCACCCGTTGTAGATGGACGTAGAGCTTATCACACCCGATCATCACGTGGTGTCTGGGCATGACGAACTTTGGCAACGGTGCATACTCAGGGAGAACACTTTTATCTTGAAATTTAGTGAGAGATCATCTTATAATGCTACCGTGAAACAAAGCAAGATGAGATGCATAAAAGATAAACATCACATGCAATCAATATAAGTGATATGATATGGCCATCATCATCTTGTGCTTGTGATCTCCATCTCTGAAGCACCGTCATGATCACCATCGTCACCGGCGCGACACCTTGATCACCATCGTAGCATCGTTGTCGTCTCGCCAATCTTATGCTTCCACGACTATCGCTACCGCTTAGTGATAAAGTAAAGCATTACAGCGCAATTGCATTGTATACAATAAAGCGACAACCATATGGCTCCTGCCAGTTGCCGATAACTCGGTTACAAAACATGATCATCTCATACAATAAAATTTAGCATCATGTCTTGACCATATCACATCACAACATGCCCTGCAAAAACAAGTTAGACGTCCTCTACTTTGTTGTTGCAAGTTTTACGTGGCTGCTACGGGCTGAGCAAGAACCATTCTTACCTACGCATCAAAACCACAACGATAGTTTGTCAAGTTTTTGTTGTTTTAGCCTTCGCAAGGACCGGGCGTAGCCACACTCGGTTCAACTAAAGTTGGAGAAACTGACACCCGTCAGCCACCTATGTGCAAAGCACGTTGGTAGAACCAGTCTCACGTAAGCGTACGCGTAATGTCGGTCCGGGCCGCTTTATCCAACAATACCGCCGAACCAAAGTGTGACATGCTGGTAAGCAGTATGACTTATATCGCCCACAACTCACTTGTGTTCTACTCGTGCACAACATCAACACATAAAACCTAGGCTCAGATGCCACTGTAGGGGAACGTAGTAATTTCAAAAAAATTCCTGCGCATACGCCAGATCATGGTGATGCATAGCAATGAGAGGGGAGAGTGTTGTCTACGTACCCTCGTAGACCGGAAGCGGAAGCGTTATAACAACGCGGTTGATGTAGTCGTACGTCTTCACGGCCCGACCGATCAAGCACCGAAACTACTGCACCTCCGAGTTCTAGCACACGTTCAGCTCGATGACGATCCCCGGACTCCGATCCAGCAGAATGTCGGGGAAGATTTCCGTCAGCACGACGGCGTGGTGACGATCTTGATGTTCTACCGTCCCAGGGCTTGGCCTAAGCACCGCTACAATATTATCGAGGATTATGGTGGAGGGGGGCACCGCACACGGCTAAGAGATCAATGATCAATTGTTGTGTCTATGGGGTGCCCCTGCCCCCGTATATAAAGGAGCAAGGGAGGGAGGCGGCCGGCCTAGGAGGAGGACGCGCCAAGGGGGGAGTAGGACTCCTCCTTCCCTTGTTGGAGTAGGAGAGAAGGAAAGAGGGGGAGAGGAACAAGGAAAAGTGGGCTGCACCCCTTGTCCAATTCGGACCAGAGGGGGGCGCGCGCCTCCTTCCTTTTGGCCTCTCTCCTCTATTCCCGTATGGCCCAATAAGGCCCATATACTCCCCGGCGAATTCCCGTAACTCTTTGGTACTCCGAAAAATACCCGAATCACTCGGAACCTTTCCGATGTCCGAATATAGTCGTCCAATATATCGATCTTTACGTCTCGGCCATTTCGAGACTCCTCGTCATGTCCCCGATCTCATCCGGGACTACGAACTCCTTCGGTACATCAAAACTCATCAACTCATAATATAACTGTCATCGAAACCTTAAGCGTGCGGACCCTACGGGTTCGAGAACAATGTAGACATGACCGAGACACGTCTCCGATCAATAACCAATAGCGGAACCTGGATGCTCATATTGGCTCCCACATATTCTACGAAGATCTTTATCGGTCAGACCGCATAACAACATACGTTGTTCCCTTTGTCATTGGTATGTTACTTGCCCGATATTCGATCGTCGGTATCTCAATACCTAGTTCAATCTCGTTACCGGCAAGTCTCTTTATTCGTTCCGTAATACATCATCCTGCAACTAACTTATTAGTTACAATGCTTGCAAGGCTTAAGTGATGTGCATTACCGAGAGGGCCCAGAGATACCTCTCCGACAATCGGAATGACAAATCCTAATCTCGAAATACGCCAACCCAACAAGTACCTTCGGAGACACCTGTAGAGCACCTTTATAATCACCCAGTTATGTCGTGATGTTTGGTAGCACACAAAGTGTTCCTCCGGTAAACGGGAGTTGCATAATCTCATAGTCATAGGAACATGTATAAGTCATGAAGAAAGTAATAGCAACAAACTAAACGATCAAGTGCTATGCTAACGGAATGGGTCAAGTCAATCACATCATTCTCCTAATGATGTGATCCCGTTAATCAAATGACAACTCATGTCTATGGTTAGGAAACATAACCATCTTTGATCAACGAGCTAGTTAAGTAGAGGCATACTAGTGACACTCTATTTGTCTATGTATTCACACATGTATTATGTTTCCGGTTAATACAATTCTAGCATGAATAATAAACATTTATCATGATATAAGGAAATAAATAATAACTTTATTATTGCCTCTAGGGCATATTTCCTTCACTATAGTGCTATATCCATGGCTCACGCTCATGTATTGCGTGAAAGTTGAAAAGGTTTGAGAACATCAAAAGTATGAAACAATTGCTTAGCTTGTCATCGGGGTTGTGCATGATTTGAATATTTTGTGTGGTGAAGATGGAGCATAGCCAGACCATATGATTCTGTAGGGATAACTTTCTTTGGCCATGTTATTTTGAAAAGACATGATTGCTTTATTAGTAGGCTTGAAGTATTATTGTTTTTATGTCAAATGATAGACTATTGCTTTGAATCACTCGTATCTTAATATTCATGACATGATTAGATATGTGATCAAGATTATGCTAGGTAGCATTCCACATCAAAAATTATCTTTTTTATCATTTACCTACTCAAGGACAAGCATGAATTAAGCTTGGCGATGCTGATACGTCTCCGTCGTATCGATAATTTTTTATTGTTCCATGCCAATATTTTACAGCTTTCATATACTTTTGGCAACTTTTTATACTATTTTTGGGACTAACATATTGATCCAGTGCCCAGTGCCAGTTCCTGTTTGTTGCATGTTTTTTTGTTTCACAGAATATCCATATCAAACGAAGTCCAAACGAGATAAAAACGGACGGAGATTATTTTTGGAATATTCGGAGAATATGGGAAGAAAAATCCACGCGAGACGGTTCCCGAGTGGGGCAGGAGGCAGGGGCGCGCCCCTGACCCTCGTGGCCACCCTATAAGGCGGTTGGTGCCCTTCTTTTGCCACAAGAAAGCTAATATCCGGATAGAGATTGTGTTAAAATTTCAGCCCAATCGGAGTTACGGATCTCCGGGAATATAAGAAACGGTGAAAGGGTAGAATCTGGGAACGCAGAAATAGAGAGAGACAGAGAGACAGATCCAATCTCGGAGGGGATCTCGCCCCTCCCATGCCATGGAGACCAAGGACCAGAGGGGAAAACCTTCTCCCATCTAGGGAGGAGATCAAGGAAGAAGAGGAAGGAGGGGGCTCTCTCCCCCTCGCTTCCGGTGGCACCGGAGTGCCACCGGGGCCATCATCATCACCGCAATCTTTACCAACAACTTCACAACCATCACCACCAACTCTTCCCCCTCTATGCAGCGATGTAACCCCTCTTTTACCCGCTGTAATCTCTACTTAAACATGGTGCTCAACGCTATATATTATTTCCCAATGATGTATGGCTATCCTATGATGTTTGAGTAGATCCGTTTTGTCCTATGGGTTATTTGATGATCGTGATTGGTTTGAGTTGCATGTTTTATTATTGGTGCTGTCCTATGGTGCTCTCCGTGTCGCGCAAGCGTGAGGGATTCCCGCTGTAGGGTTTGCAATATGTTCATGATTTGCTTATGGTGGGTGGCGTGAGTGACAGAAGCACAGACCCGAGTAAGTAGGTTGTTTGCGTATGGGATAAACAGGACTTGATACTTTAATGCTATGGTTGAGTTTTACCTTAATGATCTTTAGTAGTTGCGGATGCTTGCTAGAGTTCCAATCATAAGTGCATATGATCCAAGTAGAGAAAGTATGTTAGCTTATGCCTCTCCCTCATATAAAATTGCAATAATGATTACCGGTTTAGTTATCGATTTCCTAGGGACAAATAACTTTCTCGTAACCAAAAAGCTCTTTACTAAAACTAACTTAGTTGTGTCTTTATCTAAACAACCCCTAATTTTTATTTACGCTCTCATTATTATCTTGCAAACCTATCCAAAAACACCTACAAAGTACTTCTAGTTTCATACTTGTTCTAGGTAAAGCGAACGTTAAGCGTGCGTAGAGTTGTATCGGTGGTCGATAGAACTTGAGAGAATATTTGTTCTACCTTTAGCTCCTCGTTGGGTCCGACACTCTTACTTATCGAAAACTGTTGCAATCCCCTATACTTGTGGGTTATCAGAGGCCCAACCCAAGTTGTAGTTTTTTTTGCCTATTTCAGTGTTTCGCAGAAAAGGAATATCAAACGGAGTCCAAACGGAATGAAACCTTCGGGAGCGTGATGTTTGGAACAAACGTGATCCAGAGGATTTGGAGTGGACGTCAAGCAACCAACGAGGTAGCCACGAGGCAGGGGGCGCGCCTACCCCCCTGGGTGTGCCCTCCCCCTCGTGGGCCCCTCGTGGCTCCACCGACCTACTTCTTCCTCCTATATATACCTACGTACCCTGAAAACATCCAGGAGAACCATGAAACCTATTTCCACCACCGCAACCTTCTGCACCCAAGAGATCCCATCTTGGGGCCTTTTCCGGAGCTCCGCCGGAGGGGGCATTGATCACGGAGGGCCTCTACATCAACTCCATGGCCCCTCCGATGATGTGTGAGTAGTTTACCACAGACCTTCGGGTCCATAGTTATTAGCTAGATGGCTTCTTCTCTCCCTTTGGATCTCAATACAAAGTTCTCCTCAATTCTCTTGGATATCTATTCGATGTAATCCTCTTTTGCGGTGTGTTTGTCGAGATCCAATGAATTTTGGGTTTATGATCAAGACTATCTATGAACAATATTTGAATCTTCTCTAAATTCTTTTATGTATGATTGGTTATCTTTGCAAGTCTCTTCGAATTATCAGTTTGGTTTGGCCTACTAGATTGATCTTTCTTGCAATGGGAGCAGTGCTTAGCTTTGGGTTCAATCTTGCGGTGCTCGATCCCAGTGACAATAGGGGAAACGACACATATTGTATTGTTGCCATCGAGGATAAAAAGATGGGGTTTATATGATATTGCATGAGTTTATCCCTCTACATCATGTCATCTTGCTTAAAGCGTTACTCCGTTTTTATGAACTTAATACTCTAGATGCATGCTAGATAGCGGTCGATGTGTGGAGTAATAGTAGTAGATGCAGGCAGGAGTCGGTCTACTTGTCACGGACGTGATGCCTATATACATGATCATACCTAGATATTCTCATAACTATGCTTAATTCTATCAATTGCTCGACAGTAATTTGTTCACCCACCGTAATACTTATGCTATCTTGAGAGAAGCCACTAGTGAAACCTATGGCCCCCGGGTCTATTTTCCATCATACAAGTTTCCAATCTATTTTATTTTGCAATCTTTACTCTCAATTTATATCATAAAAATACCAAAAATATTTATCGTATTATTATTATCTCTATCAGATATCACTCTTGCAAGTGGCCGTGAATGGATTGACAACCCCTTTATCGCGTTGGTTGCGAGGTTCTTATTTGTTTGTGTAGGTACGAGGTGACTCGCACGTGGTCTCCTACTGGATTGATACCTTGGTTCTCAAAAACCGAGGGAAATACTTACGCTTCTTTGCTGCATCACCCTTTCCTCTTCAAGGGAAAACCAACGGATGCTCAAGAGGTAGCAATCACCAATATGGTTCCCTATGAATGAAGAGATCAATATTGTGACCATGGAAACTGCAATCGACAAACTACAGTTGTAACCATACCTTGTTGAAGGGATCAAGACAACGATCGACAAACTATAGTTGTAACCATATCTGCACCAACCATCGTTTGATAGCACAAGGACGATGAGAAAGGTTCTTCAACAACAACGTCTTCATGAAGGGAAGGACACTCAAGTGCCGCCATCATCGTATCCAACTACAAAGGCCAAGTTCTAAGTTTTCACCCTGAAGAACAAGTCCAAGCATATTCGAGCAATGCCTTCAACAAGGTAATGACGCAAAAACATCGCCATTGCCAGGTAAAAACCATCTTGATTCAAACGTTGGTTTTCTCCACATAGCTCCAGACTGGGTACTCAAGAAGCACCACCAAATTGAATTCAAGTGCGTTGTCACCATCAGTTTTCCATGACCCCAGCAGCTACATGTGCTAGGCCGGAAAACCCAACACCACCGTTGCACACCCATACCTCTATATTAAGCCACCGCTGCATCTTGCCGAAGTGAGAGCCGCCAGAACTCACACAGGATCCTTCCGGCCGCATCCCACAACCACGTTTGTACTAGCTACCAATAGTAACCACCGATTCTGGGTAGAGGATCCTTCACCTCGGTGTCCACCGCAACCCGCAAATTGAAGGTTGGCCGGTGCCACCACGGAATTCCAGCAGCAACCCTGTAGTAGCCGCCAGCAGCGGATCCTTCGGCTAGGCCAAGGCAGATTGAACTCCGTAGGCGGCACATGCCTGACTAGGTTGAATCCAACGCCCGCGTAGCCGCCGATATGAGCCTGCCTCACACATCGGCAGAAACACGGTCACCCGACATGCAATTCCACGTGTGGGGGAGGGTCATGGGCTGATGGCTGAAACACAACCCACGAGTAGACCGTTAAACTTACTGACGCCTACTACTATTACAACACTTCGAGAGCGCTTCTATGCTTGCCTCTCTAGGTATTAAGTTCATGATAAACAGAGTAATGCATGAAGTATGATGAAATAATATAGATAAAATAAAATCAAGCAATATGATTAAACCTTGTCGTTTTACCCTTATAGTAGCAACAATACAAATACATGCCTTGCTACCCCTCCTGTCACAGAGTGAGGACACCGCAAGATTGAACCTACTACAAAGCACCTCTCCCACTGAAGATAAATCAATCTAGTTGGCCAAACCAAACAAATATATTAGAGAGAAATACAAAACTATAACAATCACACATAATAAAGTTCAGAAAGGACTCAATTACTTTTAATGAATAATCTGATCATAAACCCACAATTCATCGGATCCCAGCAAGCGCACCGCAAAAGAAGATTACATCGAATAGAACACCGAGGAGAACATTCCATTGAAGATCAAAGAGAGATAGAGAGACCCACCTAGCTAATCACTATGGACCCACAGGTCATGTGGGAACTACTCACACATCATTGGAGGTGCGACAAGGTTGATATAGAAGCCCTCCGTGATCGACTCCCCCTCCGGCAGAGTACCGACGAAGGCCTCCAGATGGGATCGCGGAAGATCAGAGACTAGCGGCAGCGGAATAATTGTTTCAGGTCTCGCTCTGGGGTTTTGGAATATTTGGGAAATTATATCGCTAGAACTAGGTCAGACGGAGCCATGAGGGTTCCACAAGACATCAGGGTGCGCCTCCCCCAGGGCGTGCCCTATTGTCTTGCCATCTCCTCGTAGGTCTTCTAGTCTTCCCCTGAAGCTTCTAGGGTCCCTCCTGGTCCAGCAAAAATCGTCAAAAGGTTTCGTTGTGTTTGGACTCCATTTGGTAGGGATTGTCTGTAAAACCAAAAACAAGCAGAAAACAACAACGTGCACTTGGCACTAGGTTAATGGGTTAGTTCCCAAAAATGATATAAAATTGCATATAAAGCACAAGATTGAGAATATAATAGCATGAAACAATCAAAAATTATAGATACGTTGGAGATGCATGAGTGCCCCAGGTTCTTTGTGGTTTCCCATTTCACGGGATTTGAGTGTGGGGATCCAGGCACCATCCCCAGTCCACTTTGAAATCAATGGGTGCCCCAACGGTCCTCCAGCCCGATATAACAAGACATGAAGGGGCTGGGTCGTCGCATCTCATTCACCTTAGGCCTACCGTCAGACACCAATCTGCGAAGCAGCAATTTCTAAGGAACCCCTTATGGTACAACACGTCAGGGCTGCACCGTCTTAGGCGAGCCCAGTAGATGGAATCAAACCCAAGGACTTGAATCAGCGCAGATCTCAGCAAAGGGCTCTGAACCCCTGGAGCCTCTCTCTGTTCGGCCTCCAGCAACGAAAATGACATCCCATGAGACCTCATGGCGGGTAGGTGATAACCCACAAGTATAGGGGATCAATTGTATCCTCTTTCGATAATTAAGAGTGTCGAACCCAACGAAGAGCTAAAGGTAGAACAAATATTCCCTCAAGTTCTATCGACCACCGATACAACTCTACGCACGCTTAACGTTCGCTTTACCTAGAACAAGTATGAAACTAGAAGTACTTTGTAGGTGTAACGGGATAATTTTGCAAGAATACAAAGAGCACGTAAATAAAAACTAGGGGCTGTTTTAGGTAAAGAAGCAATAAAGTTAGTATAGCGAGTGTGGAAAAGTGGTGGTAGGAGTTGCGAATTGTCCCTAAGCAATTGACTACTTTACTAGACCGATAGCAAGTTTTATGTGGGAGAGGCCACTGCTAGCATGTCATCCCTGACTTGGAATCCTATGCACTTATGATTGGAACTATTAGCAAGCATCTGCAACTACTAACGTTCATTGAGGTAAAACCCAACCATAGCATTAAGATATATTGGTCCCCCTTCAATCCCGTATGCATCAATTTCTATGCTATGTTGAAGCTTCTGTCACTCTTGCCCTCCAATACATAGTCCTATCAACATACAACTAACCCTATGGTGTGATCCACGCGTGCGCTCATATGATGGGCACCAAAGGACAACAATGTAACCACAAAAAATTAAACCAATCATAGCAATCAACCAATTACCGATAGGACAACGAAAATCTACTCAGACATCATAGGATGTTAACACATCATTGGATAATAATATGAAGCATAAAGCACCATGTTCAAGTAAAGAGTACAGCGGGTTGCGGGAGAGTGGACCGCTGTAGATAGATGGGGGAAGATGATGAAGATGTTGGTGAAGATGAGGGAGGTGTTGGTGTAGATCGCCGTCACACGATGATGGCCCCGGCGGCGTTCCGGCGCCACCAGGAGAGAGGGGGAGAGGGCCCCCTTCTTCTTCTTCTTCTTCTTCTTCTCCTTCCTTGACCTTGTCCCTAGATGGGAGAATGGTTTCCCCTCTGGTCCATGGCCTCCATGGCGGCGGAGGGGCGAGAGCCCCTCCGAGATTGGATCTGTCTCTCTGTCTCTATCTGTTTCTGCGTTTCAGATTCTGGCCTTTCACCGTTTCTTATATTCATGGAGATCCGTAACTCCGATTGGGCTGAAATTTTAACACGATTTCTATCCGGATATTGGCTTTCTTGCGGCAAAAGAAGGGCAACAACCGCCTTACGGGATGCCCACGAGGGCCCAGGGCGCGCCCCCTGCCTCATGGCCCCCTCGGGCATCGTCTCGCGTTGATTCTTCTTCCCAAAAATCACATATATTCCAAAAAAAATCCCCGTTAGTTTTTATCCCGTTTGGACTCCGTTTGATATGGATTTTCTGCGAAACAAAAAAATGCAACAAACAGGAACTGGCACTGGGCACTGGATCAATATGTTAGTCCCAAAAATAGTATAAAAGGTTGCCAAAAGTATATGAAAGTTGTAGAATATTGGCATGGAACAATCAAAAATTATAGATACGATGGAGATGTGTCAGTAGGCCTGTGGGATCCTTCTAGGTGGAGCTCCCAGGGAACAGTGTTGATGACCAGCAAGAAGACGAGGAGCCTGTGTGGGTTATCGAAGACCAACCAACTCCAAATCTAGATACGCTCGGGGCTACTTTTGGTGTAATACACGAGGGGTGGCTTCTCAGAAGGGATCCCGACAGCAGGCTTGCCACGGGGGCTAGGAGGCCCACCAGGGATCTAGCAACATGAAGTAGCCCAGAGGATCAGATATGCAACTAGAGGCCATCTTGGTCCCCAAGTCAATATGACAGCGGTCAGATTGGATCTACCGCATTTAAAACCCTAGCCCCCATCACCTATATAAGGTGGGGGCTAAGGGGCTCCCATTACCATCTACATTCGTAGAACCATACTCTTGGTAGACTCATACTTCATCCCTAATTGTAACCCTCGCACGAGGTATCCCACCATGAATACAAACACAAAGGAGGACGTAGGGTATTACTCCTTCCTGGAGGCCCAAAGCTAGGTAAACTCTTCATGTGCCCTCCGATCTGGTACTTCTGGCCATGTTCGCTACCATACCGAGGGTACCGACGGGTTTATGCATTGTCAATGTATGGCCGTCGGTCTCTTGACTTGTCCTCATGGTTTGGGTTGTTAATGTGTTTTAGGTGTTGCACTTTGTCTTTTGTTGAGAGGTTGTCGTCAAGGGTCCCGTTGCGTTGTACACATGTTGGAGATTGTGGTTGTTCTGTGTTGGTAGTGTTTGTTGGGCTGCATGTGCGGTTGTGGAGATTCATACTTTGTGAGCAGTTTGGTCATTGTCTGATTATCGATGTTTGTTCGTTTTTCCCTAAATTAACTGGATAATTATCTTCTTCTTAATTAACCGACGATGCAAATCTTTTATATTCATTTTGAAAAAAATCATGTGAACCAAACACTAATGTTCACAAACTTACGTTTATGAGTTCTTTGTTTCATGCATACATTCCTATTTTCTTCTTGCATTTTTCTATTTCCGTGTTTTATGAACGCCGCATTGAAAAGAAGTCGTAAATCAGAGATGCCCTAGAAAGCCAAATGCTCCGATAAACAAGTGCAGTCAACTTGTAGAGATGGTAACTTTTTCCGAAAGGAGTTGGAGATAGTACTCCCTCCATTTTTATTACTTCGCATATTAGCTTTGACCTAAACATTCACAACAAAATATATATATGATATGAAAACATATTGAATGATGATTACAATGGCATTGACTTGGTATTGTGGATGTTAAATATTTTTTTTATAAACTTGATCGATGTTTAGATAGTTTGACTCGAAACAAAACTAATATGGGAAGTACATAAAAACGGAGGGAGTAACACTATTATCTTAACTGAGTATATTTCGAATTCAAAAAGGAAATTAACAGAGTATACTTTTCCTCAAGATGTGTGCTAAGTATAAAATTACATTACTGTCAGTCAGGTCCTGCCCCCCACCGTCTAGAACCTGCAACGAATCCATCTCATGGTCAACTGCAATAAACACCGATGCATCGGCCGTAGCACTGTCACAGTAAACTAATCTGCGAGAGCTAACCATGGGCTAGCAGCAGTACTTCCGATCGATGTGCTTACCACGTTGTATAGTACTAGTATGAACAGCCACTCCGCAAATCACCTCTCGCAGGTTTGACCCCAAGACTGCTCCACGATCCGAAATTTCGGCGATGCCTCCAAGCATTTTTAAATGCATGCTTCAAGTCTTGTTCACCTGGTGATCGAAAACAAGTATTGTTGGCTCGGTCATGATGTTTGCAAGCTTTGGCGTCCTGATGCCGGTGCTGGGGGGATGACGGTTCTTATGTGTGGCCAAAACGCCCTCCTCGATCTGTCCCGTGAGACGTATCGGCGCCGGCCCCGCCGGATCACCGGCCTATTGTTGCCGCTGGAAGCAGGAGGCGCCGTCGACGTGCCGTTGACGCGTCGAGCGACCAGAGGAGCTGGTGGGCCGTCTGTAGAAGATTTGCAAAGGTGGTGGTCAGTCGATCAATGGCGATGTGTTTTAGATGGGGCATGGATATAGCTTGGACATAAAAGAAACAGAAATTGTACTTAGTAAAAACAATTTAAGAACATAGTAACATTAGAAATCGGCTCACAGTCATAGCCGCATATGTAAATGAAGAAGCGGAAGAAAACAAGAACGTAGAAGGCGGTGAGAAGAGAACCGATCGAGGCCACGCACCTTCTTCACGCGCAATGCTCCGCCGGCGGCGGCGGAACCGCTTGAGCACGCCACCCAGCGCCACGTCTAGCGCGTCTTCCATGCCGTCGCCGAGCCCGTCGGACGACGAACCGTACACCAGCCTGGGGATCATCTCCACGACGCGCTCCCGCATCCGCCGGACCCGCTGCTCGCTGAACCCCCGCAGAACGTCCAGCACGCTTACGTTGCCCACACGCAGCGCCTGCCGGTCCATGAACACCGACCACTCCCTCTCCTTCCCCCGCTCGCCAACCGGCAGGAACCACCGGTACTGGTCGTACGCCGTCCGCCGCCAGAACAGCACCGGCACGGCCCCGGCCACCATGCAGTCGAACAGGGACCGCCGCGTGTAGCTGTCCCCGCGCGGCTGCAGGCAGAACCTGGAATCGAGGAACAGCTTCATCACCGTCGTGGCATTGTCGTTGCACTTGGTGCCGCTGCAGTCCACGGAGCGGCAGTGCGCTCTCCCGGCGTCCTCGCACTCCTCCAACAGCACATCCCTGAAGTCGTCCTTGAACCCGGACCGCTGCGCGCCGGCGAACCCGAAGAGGTTGGTGCGGTTGAGAGACAGCACGTGCCGCTGCCACGCGCGCACGTCGGCGGCGGCGCGCGGGTGGAAGCCAGTCGGGTACGGGACGCCGACGTCCAGGGGATCAAGCCGGTCGGCCTCGATGACGAGGCGGGTGACGTTGGCCATCCCGGGCCTGATCACGAAGTTGGTGCCCCACCCGTCGTCGTAGTACCGACGGAAGTCCCACGTGATGCGCCCCAGCGTGATGAAGTGATCCCACCCGCCGGATTTCTTGAAGGACGTCTGGTTCGTGAGCCACTCGAGGAGCCGTGTGCCGGCGCGGTCACGGTCGGCGACGGTGGCGTTGAGGCCCCACAGGTGGCTGCCGACGTCGAGGCCGGCGTAGAACGGCACGTAGAACGCGTCCGCGAGCGACGGGTCGATGGTGCGGCACCGGTGGGAGAGGAGGCGGCGGTGGATGGTGACCTCCAGAGGGAACTGGTCGGTGTTGTACCAGCTGGGCATCGACGCGTTGGGCACGATGGCGGAGAAGCCCGGCACCGTGGCGGCCGGCCGGCCCAAGCCGCCGTTGGTCAGATACGGGCAGAACGAGTACCACGGACAGAGGCGCTCGCAGTGCGTGACCAGGTCATGGTTGAACTCCAGCGGGAGGTCGTAGACGTAGATGATCCCGGCCTCGCACGCGCCGGGCTCAACCTCGCCGTTAGCCCAGGTGCGGTTGCAGCGTACCGGGGGCGGGAGGAACCGCGTGGTCGGGAATCTGTGGAGGTTCTTGAAGAGCATGAGCTGGACCGCTAGGAAAGCGACGGCCAGCACGGCGATTCGCAGCAGCGCCGACGCCGCGGACGGCGTGGCTGTATTGGCCGGCGATCCCGGCGGCGAGGGGGACGTTGGTGACTCCGGCATTGGGAGCACGCCAAGGAAGTGGGAGGGGGCACTGGTGCATGCGAGAGCTGGACTGTAACTAGGAGATCCAAGGTATCGGCTCTAACCTGAGGAAGACGCAAAAAAGGGGTAGGATTGGTGGAGCGGTGGAGGCAGGAATAGGTGCTGCGTAGCAGTGGATCCAAAGCAACGTATCTGACCAGGCTATGCAAATGGTACGAAGAAGGAAGAGACAGAATGAGGAAGCCGGCAAGAGGCTTTTGGCGATCCATTATAGTAGGAGCATTTCGTACCACAAAGCCTTGCTTGTACATATATATTTTGATTCTTTCTTTAGAAGAAAGGACTACTAGTACTTCTCTTCATCGCGTACGATCCGGGACTACCACGCCATCGGCTACATCAATCGTCCGGACATGCACATCACGCTGCACCCGGACGTATCCGTGAGATCCAGGACCAGTGGAAGATGTGCAGCGTCGATGCTCACACGTGCAGGGCGTATCACGCCATCGACTCCATGGCGCTCAGTAGGTTGCATCGTTTTGGGGTATTTGCAAAGGACGTGACTAACAAACAGTCGACTGTACGCTAAGGATCAGATTCACACGATCCACACGATCGTAAACCTGGTCTTTTGTTTCATTACCGAACGATTGCCCCCTGCCAGCATGCGATGCCATTTCCAGGGCAGGTTTGCATGCATACGGTTGCTCTCACCAGTACTAGTTATAAACAGGACAATATTGCTGACGTCAGCTAAGATTCCTCTCAAATTCAGATTTCAAAATGTTTTGTAGCTCAGACCGTTGATCCGATTGAAAAATTGTTTTCACGTAAAAAAATTGTCACGACGAGATCTTCGAAACTAGATCCCATGTTGGTATGTTCCAATGATTTTTTTTGTCAAAAGTTACCATGCATATGCATAAGCTACATAAGTTATCAATCTATTCACACCGGACTTATCAGGCATCAAATTAAACTGGAAGTTTTCGGCAACGTTTCAATGACTTCTATAGGTCGAATGTTATCACTTGATTCTGTAAAGAGTTACCCATATTGTTCATATGTTTTTTTACTGGCAACATTACATCGGTTGTTTGAACTATCATGGACAATTATCAATTCGAATACTAGATATTACCGCAACCACCCACGTAACAACATCACTACTGTAGTGTTTTTGCTACTACCTAGCAAGCTGGGTAACCTGCGTCATGCCATGGCGATAATTTAGCATAATCAATCTGTTAACTATGTAACATTCTACCTAAACCTAGAGATATGATCACATATGCATGTCACCACAAAATCACAAGGGTAGAGTTAAGCATGCTGACATACTATTATCAGGCCGAAGCAGTGTGAGTTATGAGGCCAAAGCAGTATGAATTATCAGGTAGAACCAATTTAACTTACCATGCTGGAAAAAAAGAATGAGTTGAACAAGCTAAGAGAGTGTGAGTTAAACATTCTGGCACTATATAAGTTATCAAGTTGCATAAAGCTCTCTCATGTTGAATGTAAAAATAAAGTGTTGAAAGAAGATCAAATTAAACTGTACACACGGTATAATTTATCAGGCTAAAACAATATGAATTACCAGGTAGTATACCATGCCGAAAAACATGGATTCAATTAACCAAGCTAACAAAAAAATGGTTGTTATCATGCTGAAATACTTGAAGTTATCAGGCTCTAGTTGCCTATGTCATCAAGATGAAGTAAAACATGAGTGTTGAAAGCGGTCCGAGTTAAACATTGTAACACATCACAAGTTATCACGCTGACATTTTGTATTTATCAGGCTCAAGTTACATAAGTTATTTGGTTGAGGTAAAATTATAAGTGTTGAAAGCGGTTAGAGTTATACATGCTGACACAATGTAATTTATCAAGCTAAATCAATATGAATTATCAGGTGGAAACAAAATTGGAGTTGCCACACTAAAAAACAAAACGAGTTAAATAGGAAAATAAAAGTGATTGTTATCATGACACCCTAGGAGTAATCAAGTGGAAGTAAAAACATGAGTGTTGAAAAGTAGTTCAAGTTAATCATTCGTACACATCGCAACTTATCAGGCTGACATATTATAACTATCAGCCTCAAGTTACATAAGTTATCAGATTGAAAGTAAAAAAAATTAAGTGTTGAAAGCGGAACAAGTTAAATTGCTACACACAGTATAATATATCAGGCCAAAAACGTATGAATTATCAGGCTAAAAAGTATGAATTATCAGGTAGAAATTGTTTAGGGTACCATTCTGAAAAAAATGAATTAACCAAGCTAACAAAATTGGTTGTTATCATGCCCACATACTTGAACTTATCAGGGTGATACGGAGTATATTATAAGTTATCATGCTCAAGCTGCATAAGTCATCAAGATGAAGTAAAAAAATATGATTGCTGAAAAAAGCAGTCCGGGTTAACCATTCTGACACATCACGACCTATCATGCTGACATATTATAATTTATCAGCATCAAGTTGCATAAGTTATTAGGTTGAACGTAAAGTTAAAGTGTTCGAAGCAGATCAAGTTAAACTACTACACATGGTATAATTATCAGGCCAAAAACCTATAAATTATCAGGTAGAAACAATTGAATTACCATGCTGAAAAATAAAATGAGTTAAAACATGCTATCAAAGTGAGTGTTATTATGCTGACACAGTAGAAAGCTACCAGACTAACATCGAATAAGTTATCGGGCTCAAGCTGAGTTGAAACAAATTCGAGTTAAAAAATATGAATTGTCAAGATAAACAGTTTAGATGCCATGTTGAAAAAAGAGCCAAACAGGCTAACACATTACAAACAAAATCATACAGATTTTGCTAAGCAAAGTGATGCGAAGTTCAATACATGTTGAGTGTTATCACGCTGGCACACTGGAAGCCACCAGGCTAAACATAGTATAAGTTAACAGGCTAAAACATTACCACAAAATCAGGCAACAAAGAACAACACAGCTGGTCCAGAAAGAAACCTCATATAATCATTTTCCCCAACCTCACTCCATACCCCTAATTTCCAATAACACAAAACAAAAGTATCATACGACAATAGGGAATATAAATATAAATGGTGTTTGTTAATCATAATCAGTGGAGGTCGTAAATCCTACACTTCTAATGGATCATGGACACTTGTACATGGTCCATCTTGCAAAAAAAACACTACCAAACAGTGGGATGCCTCTTCTTCCTAAACAAACTAAACAAAACAATGATCACAACCAAGTTATTGCGTCGTGTCGTCAATTTCCGATTTATACGGTTTGTCGAGTAAGTCAAGGCGGTTGTCAAAGGAACAACCCCCCTATTTTTTTTGTTGAAACGATTTGAGCTTTTGGCACAGCCACATCCATGTGAGGTGAAAAAATTAGCAAAGGAGAAGTGATTGCCAAGTAGTCATGCTCACTTCATCATTTCAGGAAGCATTTGTGGTGCATAAAATGCCCTTGCAGAAAGGATCAAGTCTCACTGGTGACAAAAACCTGAGAGAGAGGTCAAGGATGGAGACGTGGGTGTTGAGCATGCTGTTGATTCCCTCCTTCAGAGAACAGCTTCTCCTCCGCCCACCACTACTACGCCTAGAAATGGAGCACCACCCACACACGCAATTGTAGCATGAATTATCAGGTAGAAACAATTAAATTACCATGTTGAAAAAAAGGCTAACAAAATGTGAGTTGTCGTGCAGACACACTATAAGTTATCACTTACATACTATAAGTTATTAGGCCCAAGTAACATAAGTTATCGGGTTGAAGTAAAATAAAAGTGTTGAAAGCGGTTCGAGTTGAACCTGCTGAAACAGTATAATTTACCAGGCTGTATGGATTATCAAGTAGAAGCAATTTAAGTTACCATACTAAAAATAGAATGAGTTAAACATGCTAAGAAAGTGAATGTTATCATGCTGACATGCTAAAAAATATTATCAGGATCAAGTTGCATAAGTTATCAGGTTGAAAGTGGTTCGAATCAAACATGCTGACATGTTATAACTTATCAGGCTAAATCAGTATGGATTATGAGGTAGAAACAACGTTTAAGTCACCATATTAAACACAGAATGAGTTAAACAGGTCAACAAAGCGAATATCCCCATACTGACACACTAAAAGTTATCAGGCTGACATAGCATAGGTTATCTGGCTCAAGTTGTATAAGCTATCAAGTTGAAGTAAAATATGAGTGTTGAAGCAGTCGAGTTAAACATGCTGACACACCATAAGTTATCAGGCCAAAGCAATATAACTTATCAAGAAAGACAGTTTGAGCTACCATGTCGTAAATAAATGAGTTAAACAGGCTAACATAACATGAGTTATACACTCACCACCGCTGGTCCCTTGCCCTTCTTTTCTGATTCATCCATGTTTGCAACAGCCATCAATTTCCTTTGTTTGGCCATTGGGATCTGGAAATGCACGGTACATGATTGTGATCTAGTCGAAATTGATGTATGTGCCAATGAAAGAGAAATAGAGTGACTCATCATATTATATGAGAGTTACCAAAAAATGTTTGTACAACTACAAAGAAATAGTTAAACAAATCAGATTGTGAAGCAAGCTTGCTTCATCTTCATGTCTTTCAGAACCTAGTGCATTGGGCATGCACTGAGCCACACAAAAAAATCTACACCTAAGAAACATTATTTTCGCAAACACACATGATCTTCAACACTGCTAAAAAATATATCATAGCACACAAGATGCCCCGTTGACCGTGGTCACTGCTAAACCATGTTGATAAACACACCGGTGCCATGGTGGAAACTATAAACCTAAAACAAGATGGTAACTATTTTTGTGTGTCGCTACACTATCAAATACCAAGCACTGGATACATCATACACACTAATCCCACAAAATAAATCACTTTCTTCAAAGGACCGGGTTTCTCTTCTTCCTCAACAAACTAAGGAAAATAGGAAGACACAGTGGATGACAAGCAAGCTATTGCTACATATGGTGGACATCACTATAACTGATTAAAATTTTCTGTTTGTGTATGTCGCTGATTAGCTCAAAGGCATGTATGAAACATCCTCTATTTTCTGATGTAACAGACTGAGGCTTCAACAGTCACAACCACACAACGTGAAGCAACAAAGGAAGTGATAATTGGGTAGTCATGAACACTGGTCATTTCAACAAGCATGTTCAGTGCACATATGTTCTTGCAAAAAAAGATGGATTGAGACTCACTAGTGACCAACATCAATGAGAGGTCGAGGAAGGGGTCATAGAGAGCAGCTATTCGATGTCATTTCTGCCCATCATCCCCGCGCCTGACAATGGAGAGCCGCACACGCACACACGGCTCCCTGTTGATACTCGTGCTTCACCGCAACACCTCCCCCACGCTGAAGAATTGAGACGAACACCACACACGCACCTGAGAGGCTCGCCTGGGAGCAGCAGGTCGGGGAGGAAGCGGGCGACGATAGAGGCGTTGTGGATGTACGAGTCGGGCTCCGTTGAAGGGCGCGCCGGAGGTTCGAGGAGAAGGTGCCTCCGCCGTGGGTGTTGAGGGCTGCGGGAATGATAAATCCCGATGACTACATGCACCACCTGCCCGTGCAGAAAAACATCGCCCCTATCGATGTCCCATGGGTTCGCTCATGCCATTGAAGAACGGGAGGCACTACAGCTTCTGATGGCTACTCCATCATCACCACCACCCGACCATGGTGAGGTCAACCTCCTCCATTTCCTTCATGGTGTGGATGGAAGATCTTGGGGAGCTGGAGAAGGTGGATTCGTCGCGGGAAGGAAGTGGATCTAGCATGGGGGAAGGGGAGACTGGTGGGGAGAAGGGAGAGATATGGTGGGGAAAGGGATAGATGCGGTGGAGAAGGTGGCCGCAGGATGCGGATCCGACGGTGCGCGAGGTGTTCGGACCTGTCGCAGATTTCTAGTCGGCAGGAATTTAGCTTTGTCGATTTGCAAATGTGGCCGAGTTGTGTCCCGTTGAGTGAATACAAGCAAAAAAAACCATGTTTTGGACATAGTTTTGTAGTCTGCAGGGCATCACTGAGCAGTTTCATACGTGATGTTTGGTTGACAATTAGTCTGGGTTATGGTTGTTCATGTGCAAAACATGACGTTTGATTATGCATGGTCTATGTTGTAGTCATGTCCTCACTAATGGTGATTTTACCACACATTACACTACATGTGCAGTACCAAATAAACATTGTTTGAGTCCTATCTAGTAAACAAATGGTGGTTCATTTCTAACTACTAAAATTACATTCCGGTGTGGCGTGTGACTTGGCGAACGCGGAGCAGCGGACGGCATTGTGCCACTCGTATCACACATGTTGCCTCGCTGCCGGTTCCTCCTCGGACACGTCGAGCCTTGAGCCCTAGGGGCCGCCGCCACCGCTGCCTCTGAGGTAGTGGAGGATGCGACCTAGCGCCTTGGTGATCAAGGCCGCGGATCGCCCTTGACGAACTGCCCGCTGCGGTTGCTGCAACGCAAGCCCATCAATACGGGCATAGTGGTTGTGCTCCGTCTCCTCCTCCACGGGCGCCCGATCTGAACGACGTTGTTTCATGGCGGGACGATGGCTCCTTCTTGACACGGCGTCTGATCTGGACGCCGCCGAGATTGCGCACGGGAGGAGGGAGCTCCTCCTTCACCCCCTCCCCCCGGAGAGGGGACACCTGCTCTCGCTTCACGGGATAGCGCGGCAGCTCCTCCTTGACCACCGCAAACGGGAGCAGGCCCATCTATCATGAGCTCCATCTGGTGGATGAATTCCTCGTCCGTCAGAGCGGCCTCCGCGAGGAGGCGCGACTGCTGCTCCTATGGCGACGCCTAGTCCTCCTCGTCGCCGGAGGAGATGACGATCTCCTCTAGGGCTAGAGCAAAAGCTCATAGCTCGTGAGCTTAATGAGCGTTCGATAGTTCGGCTCGTTAACTTCCTTATCGAAGGAGCCGCCGCCATGGATGCCGAGTGTCAGTATTAAAACTGATGGATCTCAGGTAGGGGGTCCCGAGCTGTGGATCTAGGGATGATGGTGAACAGGAGACAAATGGGCACGATATTTTAGCCAGGTTCGGGCCCTCTCGAAGAGGTAAAATCGTATGCCCTGCTTGATTATATCGATGATGGAGTATCGAGTATAGGTTGATCTACCTCAAGATCGTATGTTATGTCCTAAACCCTAAGGCTAGTGATTGTGCTTGTGTCTCTATGGACTAAACCCACAGTTTATATAGGCATCGGGGATATCTAGGGTTACACTGATGGGGAACGTTGCAGAAAACAAAAAATTTCCTACGGTTTCACCAAGATCCATCTATGAGTTCATCTAGCAGCGAGTGATTGGATGCATCTACATACCTTTGTAGATCGCGAGCGGAAGCGTTCGAAGAACGGGGTTGATGTAGTCGAACACGACGTGATTCAAATCACCGGAGATCCTAGCACCGAACGGACGGTACCTCCGCGTTCAACACACGTACGGAGCGGATGACGTCTCCTCCTTTCTTGATCCAGCAAGGGGGGAGGAGAGGTTGATGAAGATCCAGCAGCGCGACGGCGTGGTGGTGGATGCAGGGCGTCACAGTAGCAGGGCTTCGCCGTGTACTACGAGGGAGAGATGTAACAGGGGAGAGGGAAGCACCAAAGGCTGAGGTATGAAGTCCTCCCTCTCCTCAACTATATATAGGAGGGCCAAGGGGGCTGGTGCGCCAGCCTTGGAGATCCAATCTCCTAGGTGCGGCAGCCAAGGGGAGGTTTCCCTCCCCCCCAAGGCACCTAGAGGTGCCTTCCACCATTGGGACTCTTCCCTTAAGTGGAACCCTAGGCGCATGGGCTTTTGGGGCTGGTGCCCTTGGCCCATCTAGGCCAAGGCGCACCCCCTACAGCCCATGTGGCCCCCCGGGACAGGTAGCCCCACCCGGTGGGCCCCTGGGACCCCTCCGGTGGTCCCGATACAATACCGATAACCCCGAAACTTGTCCCGATGGCCGAAACAGCACTTCCTATATATAATTCTTTACCTCCGGACCATTCCGGAACTCCTCGTGACATCCGGGATCTCATCCGGGACTCCGAACAACATTCGGGTTACTGCATACACATATCTTCACAACCCTAGCGTCACTGAACCTTAAGTGTGTAGACCCTACGGGTTCGGGAGACATGCAGACATGACCGGGACGACTCTCCGGTCAATAACCAACAGCGGGATCTGGATACCCATGTTGGCTCCCACATGCTCCACGATGATCTCATCGGATGAACCACGATGTCGAGGATTAAACAACCCCGTATACAATTCCCTTTGTCAATCGGTATGTTACTTACCCGAGACTCGATCGTCGGTATCCCAATACCTTGTTCAGTCTCGTTACCGGCAAGTCACTTTACTCGTACCGTAATGCATGATCCCGTGATCAACCACTTGGTCACCTTGAGCTCATAATGATGATGCATTACCGAGTGGGCCCAGTGATACCTCTCCGTTATATGGAGTGACAAATCCCAGTCTCGATCCGTGTCAACCCAACAGACACTTTCGGAAATACCTGTAGTGCACCTTTATAGTCACCCAGTTACGTTGTGACGTTTGATACACCCAAAGCACTCTTACGGTATCCGGGAGTTACACGATCTCATGGTCAAAGGAAAAGATACTTGACATTGGAAAAGCTCTAGCAAACGAACTACACGATCTTGTGCTATGCTTAGGATTAGGTCTTGTCCATCACATCATTCTCCTAATGATGTGATCCCGTTATCAATGACATCCAATGTCCATAGCCAGGAAACCATGACTATCTGTTGATCAACGAGCTAGTCAACTAGAGGCTTACTAGGGACATATTATGGTCTATGTATTCACACGTGTATTACGATTTCCGGATAATACAGTTATAGCATGAATAAAGACAATTATCATGAACAAAGAAATATAATAATAATACTTTTATTATTGCCTCTAGGGCATATTTCCAACATACACATGGTCGGTTACCAACTAGGGATGTACACGACGACAACTGAAGTAGTCCTTGAAGTTCACGCCAAGTCTTCGGCAGTGTCCGTCTTGATCATGTTTGAGTTCGAGGCTTCTGGAGTCCTTCCTTGCGAGATCGGCGGGCCATAAGCTCGGCCCATGGACCGTGGGCCAACTAGGTTGTAACCCCTTAGTCCAGGACACCGTCAGTAGCCCTTGAACTTGTCTTCGAAGCCAGGGATAGGAATCTTCCTCGGACTAATGTCTTTGACTTGGAGTCTTTGGCTTGACAGGCGAGTTCCTCTTATTAGTCTCAACTCAGCCTCCAGGCTCGTAACATATCTTCGGTCCCCACTCATCGGGAGGATGCGGTCCTCCCAGCCCGAGTACTTTCCTGGTGACCTAGTCGTGACTCCCACCATGTGTGGTCCTTTTATTTAAAATAATCCTTTCTTGATCGTTGAGCCACCTTGGGAACTGGCCGCTTTATGGCTATGTGTCGAAGTGTCGCCCCTCGCTTTATTTAACGGGTATTTAACCCAAAGCTACGGCGAAAAACGCATCCCAGCTTTCTCCCTCCTTGACCAAGCACGAAATCTTCCCTCAGAAGTTTAGTCTGAGACCTTCAGCAATGGCGAACGACGCGAGTTCATCGAAGCGCCCCCATGGCTCCCCTCAAAGGCGACTGGGGGAGATGCTCCATCACCCATCTCCAACTCGACCAGCTTGCCACTCAAGGTTACCTGCCGGACCCAGATCTAGCTTCACCCACCCTGGCTTAATATCCGTGGATGGGCAAGCGCGTGCGTATAGCCATCCTATCCCGCACAGGGAGGAGCGAGTTTGCTTTGTCCCTTTTTTTACTGCGGGTCATGGATTTCCCATCCATCCCTTCCTCCGGGGTTTACTTGAATTCTATGGGAGCCAACTCCACCACCTCACGTCCAACTCCATCTTACATGTCACGGGGTTCGTCGCCCTCTGTGAGATGTACCTCGGATGTGAGGCACACTTCGCGCTATGGAAGAAGTACTTCTATGAGATGTGTTGTTCCTGGGGTAGGAAACTTCACGAGGTGGGCGCAGCCGAGGTATGCAGTATCGCTGGAACCGGCTACCCAGTGGGCAGCCCTAGAGAGGATACCGATACGTGGGCCAATGAGTGGTTCTACATCGCTGATGTTCTGCTGTATGAGCCTACTCGTCCCGAGCTACCAATCTTCTCCCTCGAACCCTCGAGGAAGCATTTCAACTGGAGGCCGAGGAGCTCCTTGCAAAAGTATGACTCCGATGTAGCCCGCCTAGCCACTCAAGTGAGGTGTTTGACACACAACGAGCTTACCATTGTCGACGTAGTGGCGATGACAATTGACCGAAGAGTCCAACCCCTTCAGCAACGCATGCACCCACTTTGGGTGTACAATGGAACCAATGATGCCACCCGATCTATCCAGGAAGGTTTGAAGGAACAGAAGGCCATGGGCGCCGCTCTGGCCAGTATATAAAAGTTGAGACGGTGGATTTTTCCAGGTGGAAGTTTATGGACGACTTCTCGTACTATAGACCCATCGAAGCGGTAAGTCTTCTCAAACTATCTCGTCCATCCGAGCAGTACCTTTATATTTCTGAATAGCTGTTCAACATATCCGAACAGAGGTGGAAATGTTGGATTGAGACAATAAGCTACCCAACGCCTGAGCCAGGGGTGTATTATCGCGATGACGACTGATAACCCACAAGTACAGGGGATCAATTGTAGCCTCTTTCGGTAAGTAAGAGTGTCGAACCCAACGAGGAGCTAAAGGTAGAACAAATATTCCCTCAGGTTCTGTCAACCACCGATACAACTCTATGCACGCTTGACGTTCGCTTTACCTAGAACAAGTATGAAACTAGAAGTACTTTGTAGGTGTTGTTGGATAGGTTTGCAAGATAATAAAGATTACGTAAATAAAAAGTAGGGGTTGTTTAGGTAAATAAGCAATAAAGTAAATATAGCGAGTGTGGAAAAGTGGTGGTAGGAGTTGCGAAATTGTCCTTTAAGCAATTGACTACTTTACTAGACCGATAGCAAGTCTTATGTGGGAGAGGCCACTGCTAGCATGCCATCCCTGACTTGGAATTCTATGCACTTATGATTGGAACTATTAGCAAGCATCCGGAACTACTAACATTCATTAAGGTAAAACCCAACCATAGCATTAAGATATATTGGTCCCCCTTTAATCCCGTATGCATCAATTTCTATGCTAGGTTGAAGCTTCTGTCACTCTTGCCCTCCAATACATAGTCCTATCAACATACAACTAACCCTAGGGTGTGATCCACACGCGCAATCATATGATGGGAACCAAAGGACAGCAACATAACCACAAGCAAATTAAATCAATCATAGCAATTCATCAACCACCGATAGGACAACGAAAATCTACTCAGACATCATAGGATGGCAACACATCATTGGATAATAATATGAAGCATAAAGCACCATGTTCAAGTAGAGGGTACATCGAGTTGCGGGAGAGTGGACCGCTGTAAATAGAGGGGGGAAGGTGATGGAGATGTTGGTGAATATGGCGGAGGTGTTGGTGTAGATTGCGGTGCTGATGATGATGGCCACGGCAGCGTTCCGGCGCCACCGGAAGAGAAGGGAAGAGGGGGGACCTTCGTCTTCTTCTTCCTTGACCTCCTCCCTAGATGGGAGAAGGGTTTCCCCTCTGGTCCTTGGCCTCCATGGCATGGGAGGGGCGAGAGCCCATCCGAGATTGGATCTGTCTCTCTGTCTCTCCCTATTTCTGTGTTCTGTTCTGCTGCCCTTTCACCGTTTCGTATATATATGGAGATCCGTAACTCCGATTGGACTGAAACCTTCGTCGTGATTTTTTACCAAAAATTAGCTTTCTTGCGGCCGAAGAAGGGCATCAATCGCCTTACGGGTGGCCCACGAGGGTCAGGGGCGCGCCCCCTGCCTCATGGCCATCTCGGGCACCGTCTCGCGTGGATTTTTCTTTCAAAATTTTCCAAATATTCCAAAAATAAGCTCCGTCCGTTTTTATCCCGTTTGGATTCCGTTTGATATGGACATTCTACGAAACATAAAACATGCAACAGACAGGAATTGGCACTAGGCACTGGATCAATATGTTAGTCCCAAAAATAGTATAAAAAGTTGCCAAAAGTATATAAAAGTTGTAGAATATTGGCATGGAACAATCAAAAATTATAGATACGACGGAGACGTTTCAACGACCCCGACTTCCACGAGGCTGAGCTACCCATTTTTTTGCTGACGAGCTTTTTTAGCAAGATAGCCTTGATGGCTCTAAAGTGGCTATTGTTCCTGACCTGCCGGGGCCCTACCGTCTTCAACGGTAAGGTCTCCTCCAACCTCTCCTCGAAAGAGATCCTCTACCTGCAAGGCCCCGGGCACCCTGACTTCTCTTCCTAAGGGTCGCCGCTCAAAGCGCCAGCGAACTGATCCGACCCCTCGAGAGCGCCAGCCGGCGGGCGTCCGAGGTGCCATTCCACAACTGGCCACTGTGGAGGTAGAGCATGCCGCTCCTCCCCCAAATAGGTAGGTTTTATTGGTAGCAACTTTTAAAATTACTACGACGTTGTGTTTTTTACTGCCCGAGCTCTTATATAGGTGACCCATCCATGCATCGCTACCCGAGGAGGCGGGCATCATGGGTGCTTCAGTGCCAAGGACCACCACTCAACTAATACCCACTCCGGGAGATATTCCTGAAGTACCTCAACTAGAAGCTTTGGGAACTTGTTCTGCCACCAACTATGAGGTGAACAGCGCCATGAATCATCGGCGGAGGAAGGTTTCTTTAAGCAATACTGTCTTCTCCAACCAAGAATTCAACGCCCTCAGTTTGGTGGATGTCTAGATCAGCGCGGCCCAATCTGGCTTGGAGAAGGCGGTGGATGTTTTATCCAAGGGTTTGTAGGTAAAAAAACCTTTCTCCCCCGATTACTTTAACAGTACATTACATATAGCCTCAATAGTCCTCAAGATGAATCAGTACTTGTTCCTCTAAATGGAAACAAGCCATCTCATCTCAAGAATACTTTTGGTACTCCCTCCATTTTTATTTACTCTGCATATTGGAGTTGACTGAAGTCAAACTTCGTAAAGTTTGACCAAGTTTATAGAAAACAATACAGACATTTATCATAATAAATCTATACGATGTGAAATACATTTAATAATAAATCTAATGTTGTTGATTTGTTATTGTATATCTTAATATTTTTGTATATAAACTTGGTCAAAGTTTGTAAAGCTTGACTTTGACCAAAGCTAATATGCGAACTAAATAAAAACGGAGGGAGTATTTCCAAGGACTTCCAAAGAGGTGAACGTCTGCTGTGTATGGCAGTAGCCCCTACAGCACTTGTCGGATGGGTCATCCAACGAGTGGACTCGTAGTGGTAGTAACATTGATTAAATGAGAGACCATGTAGCCCCCGGACCTTAATTTGGAGTCCGGTGACCGTATTAAGGGTTGAATATATGTAATAATGTTTTATTCCACAGACCGCTCGGGAGGAAAACAAGAGCCTCTCTGAGGTGTTAACCCAGACCAAGGCAAAGCTGGACGCCATGTTTACAACAATTTTATATGGTTTTGGTATGATTTGATTAGAACTAACCCGAAATGACGTTGTTTTCAACAGAACTACCGTGGTGTCATTTTTTGTGCAGAAATAAAAGTTCTCGGAATGGGCTAAAAATTTACGGTGATTTTTTATGGACCAAAAGAGACCCCCGAAGCACAAGAGCTGGGCCAGGAAGTGGACGAGGAGTCCACAAGACCTCTTGGCGCGCCCTACCCCCCGGGAGGGGGCTCCAGGCTTGCGGGCACCTCGGGCACCCCCTTGACGTGAGACCGACGCCAAAAATTCTTATAAATATCCAAACCTCCGAAAAGAACCCTGGATCAGAAGTTTCGCCGCCGAAAGCCTCTATAGCCATGAAAAACCAATCGGGAGCCCGTTCCGGCACCCTGCCGGAGAGGAAACCATCGCTGGAGGCTATCTTCGTCATCTTGGCGGTCTCCATGACGAGGAGGGAGTAGTTCACCCTCGGGTCTGAGGGTATGTACCAGTAGCTATGTGTTTGATCTCTCTCTCTCCCTCTCTCTCTCTCGTGTTATTGATTTGGCACGATATTGATGTACTGCGAGCTTTGTTACTATAGTTAGATCATATGGTGTTTCTCCCCCTCTACCTTCTTGTGATGAATTGAGTCTTGCTCTTTGTGGTTTCGTTATGTTGGATTGAGTATTGGATTTGAGAACACTTGATGTATGTCTTGCGATGGGATATCTGTGGTGACAATGGGACGTTCTATTGATTCACTTGATGTATGTTTTGGCACTCAACCCGCGGATTCTCGAGGTGACATTGGGGTAATTTATGCATACGGGTTGATGCACGTTTTCGTCCTACATTCTCTGAAAGACGCTTTGGAGTGATTCTTTGTTGCACGTTCAGGGATTGTTATATGATCCAATTATGTCATCATTGTTGAGAGAATTTGCACTAGTGAAAGTATGAACCCTTGGCCTTGTTTTCAAGCAATGCAATATTGTTTGTGCTCCATTTTACTACTTGTTACCTTGATGTTTTTATATTTTCATATTACAAAAACCTATATCTACTATCCATACTACACTTGTATCACCATCTCTTCGCCAAACTAGTGCACCTATACAATTTAGCGTTGTATTGGGTGTGTTTAGGACACAAGAGACTCTTTGTTATTTGGTTGCAAGGTTGTTTGAGAGAGACCATCTTCATCCTATGCCTCCCATGGATTGATAAACCTTAGGTCATCCACTTGAGGGAAAATTGCTACTGTCCTACAAAACTCTGCGCTTGGAGGCCCAACACGAGTCTAGAAGAAGAAGGTTGTGTAGTAGACATCACTTGACCCACCGAAATGTTATCTGAAGAGTGGATGATAGCAGAGACCCACCAAACCCAATGATGGGCCGACTCATCCTCCTGTTGCACACAATGATCTAAATTAACAATTTTCAACGGCTGCTTGCATGTCCCTTGAAAATTCTTGATAAAACACGCCTTCAACTCCGCCCATGAGTTGATAGAATTAGGAGGCAGGCCTTTCAACCATGTACGAGCCGGCCCTTCCAACATCATAGTGAAATATTTGGCGCAAACTGCGTCGTTGACTTCCAGCATGTACTTGGCTAACTCATAGCTCTCAACCCAAGCTGCTAGCTCAAGATCTGCCGTGTAATTGGGCACCTTTCGAGGACCTTTTAAATCCTTAGGCATACGCTCATTGCGCAAAGCCGGTATTAAACACGACACTCCAAGAGTTCTAGCACTTAACTGAGCTCCTACTACAGTAGAAGGAACCATAGGGGGCAGCTCATAAGCCCCCTGGTTTACGGCCTCCTCGCAGCGGTTTCGCCCGCCATCCATGTGTGCTTGAGACGCGCCCCGGGGATCGGGCGGGTTAACATGGGGTGGGTTTCGGCGCCGCTCACTGCTGGAGACTGCGGGCGAGTCGATACGCCGGCTGTAACTTCGACTCGGACGGGGAGTTGAATGCATCCTTTCACGACTGTATGAGTAGGTGGCATGCTGCACCAGGGCTGTTTGTAGGAGCTCGACTGCGTTCCGGGTTTCCACCACTGCCGGTGAGCCGCCAGTCATTGGAATCACTGCAAGCCGGGTCGCCGCCGCTACCATGTTATCTACTAGGTTAGAGAAGTGTCTAGGCGGCATCAGGAAACATTGTGGCGGCATCTGATTAGGGGCGGGTTAGGCATTGGTTCTTCCCTCCATATCGGCTCAGTCTGACGGGGTTGAGCCACCGCTCGATTTCCCGACAAATCCAGGTTGAACTGGGGATTCACCGGGCATCTGGAGTACTTGGTCCTGCTCCGGGAGTGCCAAACAAGCGCCTTGGGTCATACGTCAATGGTAGGCGACTCGGATGCCTTCTCTGGAACACAACATTGGATGTGTTTTGGTCCAGATTTAAACGCCAAGCCTCTATCCTCACACGCTCTGCCTCTGCGTCAATTTGAGCCTTCAGCGCAGCTGTCTAAACGTTCTCGGCTAAGATATCCTCTTGGGCCTTGGTTATCTCCTCGTGAATCTTTGCAATCTCTGCGTTGCGCTCTACCTAATTTGCCGCCGTGACCTCTGTAACCAACAAAGCTGTCAAGGTACCTATGAGATCCAGCAGTACCTGAGTCAGCGGCCTTGTTGAACCAGAAACCTCAACCCTTGTGGCAGCCGGATCAGAGGTCGTTGCAGCCGCTATTGAATAATTGAGAGCCGGACCTATTGTCGGTGTCAAAACTGGCAGATCTCGGGTAGGGGGTCCAGAACTGTGTGTTTAAGGCTAAT
Source organism: Triticum urartu (assembly GCF_003073215.2). NCBI lineage: Eukaryota > Viridiplantae > Streptophyta > Magnoliopsida > Poales > Poaceae > Triticum > Triticum urartu. The sequence goes on from NC_053023.1 coordinate 609,427,232, forward strand.
GGTAACAGAAGGCGGGGGACACAATGTTTACCCAGGTTCGGGCCCTCTCGATGGAGGTAATACCCTACTTCCTGCTTGATTGATCTTGATGATATGAGTATTATAAGAGTTGATCTACCACGAGATCGTAGAGGCTAAACCCTAGAAGCTAGCCTATGATTATGATTGTTCTCCTCCTACGGACTAAACCCTCTGGTTTATATAGACATCGGAGGGGGCTAGGGTTACACAGAGTCGGTTACAGAGAAGGAGATCTACATATCCGAATCGCCAAGCTTGTCTTCCATGCAAAGGAGAGTCCCACCCGGACACGGGACGAAGCCTTCAATCTTGTACCTTCATAGTCCAATAGTCCGGCCAAAGTACATAGTCCGGTTGTCCGAGGACCCCCTAATCCAGGACTCCCTCAGTAGCCCCTGAAACAGGCTTCAATGTCGATGAGTCCGGCGCACAAATTGTCTTCGGCATTGCAAGGATGGTTCCTTCTCCGAATACTCCATAGAAGATTTTGAACACAAGGATTGTGTCCGGCTCTGTGAAACAAATTCCACATACCACCGTAGAGATTGCAATATTCCACAAATCCAATCTGCTGACAACTTTTCATAACGTGACATCACGCCACGACCCGGTCTTTATTCAAACCGTTTTCCTCAGCCAGCTGATGCACATGTTGCGAGGCGATTTCCTTGGCACGTCTTATCGAAGCAGAGATCATGTCCCCTTATCACGGGATTCTCATCAATACGGGTATGGGTAACCCAACCGTGTCATCAATCGCGGCGCTTGAGGAATAAGCGATTTTATGGGGCAAGTGGGGAGGCGCACAGTTTCTACTGCCTTTATGAAGGGACAAGGATTCCTCTTTTTCACCCACGCCTTCTTCTTCCCCTGCCCATCCATTCTTGCGCACTCGAGCTCCAGTGCCCAAGTGCTCATCTTCTCCGCAAAGCCATTCCAAACATGTCCGAAGCGGGAGTCAAGTGGATGGTCTCCTCCATTACGGAGGAGGACATTACGAAGCTCCAGGAAGCCGGATACCTAGCCGCAGACATCGCACACCGGCTCCCAGACGCGGGGCAGATTGTCCCTACTCCAGAACCCCATGAGAGGGTTGTATTCCTCACCCACTTCATCCGCGGACTGGGATTTCCCCTCCACCCATTTGTCTGCGGGCTCATGTTCTACTACGGGCTGGACTTCCATGATCTGGCCTCCAATTTCATCCTCAACATCTCGGCGTTTATCATCGTGTGCGAGGCCTTCCTCCGCATCAAGCCCCACTTCGGCCTGTGGCTGAAGACCTTCAACGTGAAACCAAAGGTGGTGGTCGGCCAGCAAGCGGAGTGCGGAGGTGCCATGGTGGGCAAAATGCCCAACGTCACCTGGCTCGAAGGCTCCTATGTGGAGACCGTGAAGGGGTGGCAATCGGGGTGGTTCCACATCACCGAGCTGCGCGACACCAACTAGGTGGCGGCCCCTGAACTTCGATCCGGCATCCCCATGCGGCTCACCTCCTGGAAAGAGAAGGGCCTATCCTGGGGTTCATCGGTGGAGCTAACCGGACTCTAGAGCTGTGTTAAAAATATGATAAGCAAGAAAATCAAGCTTGTCAACATGGTCCATGTCATGCTCTTCCGCCGGATCCTTCTGTGTCAAAGACAGGCATTCAATATGTGGGAGTCCGACCCAGCCAAGCACCAGACGCTGCGATAGCTTTTCGACACGACGCATAAAGATGTCTAGAAGGTGCTGTTCAAGGCCGCCGAGGTACCTCCTCCCCTTACCGAGGATCGCAGACTCAGCGCAAAGCACCCTACCAATCCGGTAAGCTCTTTATATCTCACAAGATGTTCCTTTCCCCAGTATAATCATGTGAGGGATCTGAGCCTCCACACCATTTTAACAGGACTGGGTAGCGACAGCGGAGCGGATCGATTGTCCGGACCCACTACCCGAAGATCCAGCAAAGGCTCTCTTAACGGAGATGCTGGTTCCGGCGCCCTATGAGGCGCCGGAGAAGAAGGCCGCGGGGACCAGGAAAGGTCTCCGGCGCAAGGTTATATCGGACTCATCGTCCAAAAACACCGAGGCGCACTCCTCCCACGAAAACAAGGAGGAGGAAGAGGAAAGTTCTCCACCCCCAACCGGGGGGGACAAGAAAAGGAAGGCCGCCCCATCTGGGGAGGTCGAAGGGTCCAAGAAGGGAAGGACCCGCCTTCCGGACCACTCCACAACAGCCGCTTACAGCGACGAGGAGTGGTTGCCCAGGGACAAGCCCCTAGCGAAGTCGTAAGTATCCGGATACTATAATAGTTCTCGTATGTTTTGTTTTATTGCTTCTTATCATGTCAAACATGATCGTGCAATCCATCCAAAGCCCACTTTAACGTATCTGATAACCCACAAGTATAGGGGATCACAACAGTTTTCGAGGGTAAAGTATTCAACCCAAATTTATTGATTCGACACAAGGGGAGCCAAAGAATACTCTCAAGTATTAGCAGCCGAGTTATCAATTCAACCACACCTGGAAACTTAGTATCTGCAGCAAAGTATTTAGTAGCAAAGTAATATGATAATAGTGGTAATGGTAACAAAAGGTAACGGTAGTAAAAGCAATGTTTTTGGTATTTTGTAGTGATGATAGCAATAACAACGGGAAAGTAAATAAGAGAAGAACAATATATGGAAAGCTCGTAGGCAATGGATCGGTGATGGATAATTATGCCGGATGCGGTTCATCATGTAACAGTCATAACCTAGGGTGACACAGAACTAGCTCTAGTTCGTCAATGTAATGTAGGCATGTATTCTGAATATAGTCATACGTGCTTATGGAAAAGAACTTGCATGACATCTTTTGTCCTACCCTCCCGTGGCAGCGGGGTCCTTACAGAAACTAAGGGATATTAAGGCCTTCTTTTAATAGAGTACTGGAACAAAGCATTAACACATAGTGAATACATGAACTCCTCAAACTACGGTCATCACTGGTAAGTATCCCGATTATTGTCACTTCGGGGTTAACGGATCATAACACATAATAGGTAACTATAGACTTGCAAGATAGGATCAAGAACACTCATATATTGATGAAAACATAATAGGTTCAGATATGAAATCATGGCACTTGGGCCCTAGTGACAAGCATTAAGCATAGCAAAGTCATAGCAACATCAATCTCAGAACATAGTGGACACTAGGGATCAAACCCTAACAAAACTAACTCGATTACATGATAGATCTCATCCAACCCATCACCGTCCAGCAAGCCTACGATGGAATTACTCACACACGGCGGTGAGCATCATGAAATTGGTGATGGAGGATGGTTGATGATGATGATGGCGACGGATTCCCCTCTCCGGAGCCCCGAACAGACTCCAGATCAGCCCTCCCGAGAGCTTTTAGGGCTTGGCGGCGGCTCCGTATTGTAAAACGCGATGATTTCTTCTCTCTGATTTTTTTCTCCCCGTAACACAATATATGGAGTTGGAGTCGGAGAGGCAACAGGGGGCCCATGAGGTAGGGGGGCAGGCGCGCCCCCCACCCTCGTGGACAGGTGGTGGGCCCCTGGCCTTCATCTTTTGCAGGTATTTTTCATATTTTCTGAAAAGTTGCTTCGTGAAGTTTCAGGTCATTCCGAGAACGTTTGTTTCTGCACATAAATAACACCATGGTAATTCTGCTGAAAACAGCGTCAGTCCGGGTTAGTTCCATTCAAATCATGCAAGTTAGAGTCCAAAACAAGGGCAAAAGTGTTTGGAAATGTAGATACAACAGAGACGTATCAACTCCCCCAAGCTTAAACCTTTGCTTGTCCTCAAGCAATTCAGTTGACAAACTAAAAGTGATAAAGAAAAACTTTTACAAACTCTGTTTGCTCTTGTTGTTGTAAATATGTAAAGCCAGCATTCAAGTTTTCAGCAAAGATTATAACTAACCACATTTGCAATAACGCATAGGTCTCAAGTTTACTCATATCAATAGCATAATCAACTAGCGAGCCATAATAATAAATCTCGGATGACAGCACTTTCTCAAAACAATCATAATATGATATAACAAGGTGGTATCTCACTAGCCCTTTCTGAGACCGCAAAACATAAATGCAGAGCACCTTTAAAGACCAAGGACTGACTAGACATTGTAATTCATGTTAAAAGAGATCCAGTCAAGTCATACTCAATGTAAACTAACAGTAATGAATGCAAATGACAGTGGTGCTCTCCAACTGGTGCTTTTTAATTAGAGGATGATGACTCAGCATAAAAGTAAATAGATAGGCCCTTCGCAGAGGGAAGCAGGGATTTGTAGAGGTGCCAGAGCTCGATTTTGAAACAGAGGTGAATAATAGTTTGATTGGTATATTTCATTGTCAACATAACAACCAAGAGATGGCGATATCTTCCATGCTACACACATTATAGGCGGTTCCCAAACAGAATGGTAAAGTTTATACTCCCCCTTCCACCAACAAGCATCAATCCATGGCTTGCTCGAAACAACGAGTGCCTCCAACTAACAAGAGTCCTAGGGGTAGTTTTGTTTGCAATTATTTTGATTTAGTTTGCATAAAGCATGGGACTGGGCATCCCGGTGACCAGCCATTTATCTCGTGAGTGAGGAGCGGAGTCCACTCCTCTTGAGAATAACCCGCCTAACATGGAAGATACGGATAGCCCTAGTTGATACATGAGCTATTCGAGCATACAAAACAGGATATTTATTTGAAGGTTTAGAGTTTGGCACATACAAATTTACTTGGAACGGCAGGTAGATACCGTATATAGGTAGGTATAGTGGACTCATGTGGAATAACTTTGGCGTTTAAGGGATTGGATGCAAAAGCAGTATTCCCACTTAGTACAGGTGAAGGCTAGCAAAAGACTGGGAAGCGACCAGCTAGAGAGCGACAACAGTCATGCACATGCATTAAAATTAATCAACACCAAATGCAAGCATGAGTAGGATATAATCCACCATGAACATGAATATCGTGAAGGCTATGTTGATTTTGTTTCGACTACATGCGTGAACATGCGCCAAGTCAAGTCACTTAAATCATTCAGAGGAGGATACCACCCTATCATACCACATCACAACCATTTTAATAGCATGTTGGCACGCAAGGTAAACCATAATAACTCATAGCTAATCAAGCATGGCACAAGAAACTACGATCTCTAATTGTCATTGCAAACATGTTTATTCATAATAGGCTGAATCAGGAACGATGAACTAATCATATTTACAAAAACAAAAGAGGTCGAGTTCATACCAGCTTTTCTCATCTCAGTCAGTCCATCATATATTGTCATAATTGCCTTTCAGTTGCACGACCGAACGATGTGAATAATAATAATAGTGCGCGTGCATTAGACTAAGCTAGAATCTGCAAGCATTCAATAAACAGGAGAATACAAGGCAATACGGGCTCTTTTGTCAGATCAACAATAATGCATATAAGAGCCACTTCAACAATTTAATTATGGTCTTCTCCTATCGACCCCAAAGAAAAGAAAAGAAATAAAACTATTTACACAGGAAAGCTCCCAACAAGCAAAAGAAGAACAAGAAATCTTTTTGGGTTTTCTTTTTAATTACTACTACAAGCAAGGAAATTAAACTGATTAAAAGCTACAACTAATTTTTTTTGGTTTTTATTAAGGTTTATTAAACACGCAAGAAGAAAGCATAAAAAGGAAAATAAACTAGAATGGATGATACAATGAAAAAGTATGAGCACCGACATCTAGCAATGAATGTGTGAGCATAAATGTAATGTCGGTGGGAAATACGTACTCCCCCAAGCTTAGGCTTTTGGCCTAAGTTGGTCTATGGCCACGGCTGGCCTGGCGGATATACATAATAATAGTTGGGGTCATACTGAGAAGAAGAAGAAGAAGAAGAAGAAGAAGAAGAAGAGGAAGACTCCGATTGCCACTGGCTGACAATCATCTCCGGATCCCACTGGTAATTAGACTGTCGTGAAGGATCAACTTGTGGTTCCGGCTCTGGCTCCATAGCTAGTGAAGGGTTCCGGTAGGCGTGAATAGCCTTCAACAGAACAAGGTATTGGCCTACAGATAAATCAAACAAAGAAGGAGCAGGCAGGGTGATAGTCTCAGGATGATGTTTATTAAAGAGCAATTGATATTTAAACTCTCCTTCCCTATTCTTAACAATAAAATCATGTGCCACCATACTTTTATAATCTAGATAAACATGAGACAGCACTTTTTCTTCCTTCTCATAATGCCTAATAGGTATGTTAAAATGTGCAGCTAGGCGTGAAGCATAGATGACTCCAAAGATGGGGCCCTTTGTACGGTTGAGACTTAACCGTTTGGCAATAATGCCGCCCATACTAACAGAGTTATCACCATATAAACCGTGGAGCAAAATAATAATATCAGGGATACTAAGGTTTCCACAGTTTCCGTGACCAATTAAGCAACGACTAGCAAATAATGCAAAATAATGTAAAACAGGAAAATGTATGCTAGTGATTCGTGCATCGGAAACCTTCCTTGTATCCCCTACAGTGATAGTATCAATAAACCCCTCCACATCATCATGATGTGGTTCTTCTATCTTGCCCTCAAAAGGGACTAAACAAACCCAACAAAAATCATAAAGTGACATCTCCTTATGCTCGTCATATAAATAAAACTCCACCGTAGGTGGTGAGCTCCTAGAATGGAAATGAAAGTTTTGCACAAAGATATTTGTGAGTAAGAGATACTGATCGCATTGGTCGTGGAGGAAAGTGGTGAGGCCTGCATTCTTAGCCAATTCATGAAAATCTTCATAAATCCCGACTGCTCTCAAGAAATCCTCGGAAGGCCATTCACACGCCCGAACCTCCGCGGTGCGCGGCAGATTATACTTAGGCTTCGGTGCCTTTTCCTTCGAGCTTTGGCTCGATGAGCCCCTCAAAAGTCTCCTCACCATTTTCTGAAAAATTCTGAAATTTTTAGTAACTTCAAAATAAAAGTAAACCAAACTCAATAATATTGATAGCAACTACTCCTACAAGTACCTAGAGCCTATATCATGCATCAAAACTAGTTTTGACCATATAAATTTCACATGCAAGCTCAAGAACAGGGTCACCTAACCAGCAAAAATTTGCAATGAATAAAGCACTAGAAAAAAACTAATTGGACCAATAGAGGAGTCGCATACCAAGGAACAATCTCCCCAAGCAGTTTTGTGAGAGGTGCTTTGAGCAAGGTGATCGAAAATGGCAGCAAAACGAGCTTGGACTCGGGTTTGAGCTGGTTATTCGTGTTTGTGGGAGGAAGAAGAAGTGTATGGGTGAAAGGATAAGTGGAGGAGGGCCGCCGTGGGCCCATGAGGAAGGGAGCGCGCCCTCCACCCTCGTGGGCAGGTGGTTGACCCCCCTGCTGTGTTCTTAGTGCCAAATATTCTCAAATATTCTAGAAAAAATCATATTTAAATTTCAGGGCATTTGGAGAACTTTTATTTTCAAGGTTTTTTATATTGCATGGATAATCAGATAACAGACAGAAAAATATTTATTTTTATTTTATTAATATAAATAACAAAAAGTAAAAGTGTGGTACAAAAGGTTGTGCCTTCTAGTTTCATCCATCTCATGATCATCAAAGGGAATCCAATAACAAGGTTGATCAAGTCTTGTTAACGAACTCATTCCGAATAACATGGAACTGGAGAAATTTCGAATAACACTATGTTACCTCAACGGGGATATGTGCTACGTCTTGAGCCTGTGTTGGTTTTCCCCGAAGAGGAAGGGATGATGCAACAAAGTAGCGTAAGTATTTCCCTCAGTTTTTGAGAACCAAGGTATCAATCCAGTAGGAGGCCACGCTCAAGTCCCTCGTACCTGCACAAAACGATAGCTACTCGCAACCAACGCGATTAGGGGTTGTCAATCCCTTCACGGTCACTTATGAGAGTGAGATCTGATAGATATAATATTTTTGGTATTTTTGGTATAAAGATGCAAAGTAAAAAGTAAAGGCAAAGTAAAAAAGCAAATCAAGATTAAAGTGATGGAGATTGATATGATGAGAATAGACCCGGGGGCCATAGGTTTCACTAGTGGCTTCTCTGAAGAGCATAAGTATTCTACGGTGGGTGAACAAATTACTGTTGAGCAATTGACAGAATTGAGCATAGTTATGTGAATATCTAGGCATGATCATGTATATAGGCATCACGTCCGTGATAAGTAGACCGAAACGATTCTGCATCTACTACTATTACTCCACTCATCGACCGCTATCCAGCATGCATCTAGAGTATTAAGTTAAAAACAGAGTAACGCCTTAAGCAAGATGACATGATGTAGAGAGATAAATTCATGCAATATGAAATAAACCCCATTTTGTTATCCTCGATGGCAACGATGCAATACGTGCCTTGCTGCCCCTTCTGTCACTGGGAAAGGACACCGCAAGATCGAACCCAAAGCTAAGCACTTCTCCCATGGCAAGAACTACCAATCTAGTTGGCCAAACCAAACATATAATTCGAAGAGACTTGCAAAGATAACCAATCATACATAAAAGAATTCAGAGAAGATTCAAATATTATTCATAGATAGACTTGATCATAAACCCACAATTCATCGGTCTCAACAAACACACTGCAAAAAGAAGATTACATCGAATAGATCTCCACAAGAGGGGGAGAACTTTGTATTGAGATCCAAAAAGAGAGAAGAAGCCATATAGCTACTAACTATGGACCCGAAGGTCTGAGGTAAACTACTCACACTTCATCGGAGAGGCTATGATGATGTAGAAGCCCTCCGTGATGACTGCCCTTCTCCGACGGAGCTCCGGAACAGGCCTCAAGATGGGATCTCGTGGATACAGAAAGTTGCGGCGGTGGAATTAGGTTTTTGGCTCCTGTTCTGTTCGTTTGGGGGTACGTATGTATATATAGGAGGAAGAAGTACGTTGGTGGAGCATGGAGGGGCCCACAAGGCAGGGGGCGCACCCTAGGGGGGCGCCCCCCACCCTCGTGACCGCCTCTCTGATGCCTTGGCGTAGGGTCCAAGTCTCCTGGATCACGTTCGGTGAGAAAATCACGTTCCCGAAGGTTTCATTCCGTTTGGACTCCGTTTGATATTCCGTTTCTTCGAAACACTGAAATAGGCAAAAAAATAGCAATTCTGGGCTGGGCCTTCGGTTAATAGGTTAGTCCCAAAAATAATATAAGAGTGGTAAATAAAGCCCAATATAGTCCAAAACAGTAGATAATATAGCATGGAGCAATCAAAAATTATAGATACGATGGAGACGTATCAGGCATCCCCAAGCTTAATTCCTGCTCGTCCTCGAGTAGGTAAATGATAAAAAGAGAATTTTTGATGCGGAGCGCTACTTGGCATAATTTCAATGCAAATCTTCTTAATTGTGATATGAATATTCAGATTCGAAAGATTCAAGACAAAAGTTTATATTGACATAAAAATAATAATACTTCAAGAATACTAACAAAGCAATTATGTCTTCTCAAAATAACATGGCCAAAGAAAGTTATCCCTACAAAATCATATAGTCTGGCTATGCTCTATCTTCACCACACAAAGTATTTAAATCATGCACAACCCCGATGACAAGCCAAGCAATTGTTTCATACTCTAACTTTTTCAAAACTTTTTCAATCTTCACGCAATACATGAGCGTGAGCCATGGATATAGCACTATAGGTGGAATAGAATGGTGGTTGTGGAGAAGGCAAAAAGGAGAAAATAGTCTCACATCAACTAGGTGTATCAACGGGCTATGGAGATGCCCATAAATAGATATCAATGTGAGTGAGTAGGGATTGCCATGCAACGGATGCACTAGAGCTATAAGTATATGAAAGCTCAAAAAGAAACTAAGTGGGTGTGCATCCAACTTGCTTGCTCATGAAGACCTAGGGCAATTTGAGGAAGCTCATCATTGGAATATACAGGCCAAGTTCTATAATGTAAAATTCCCACTAGTATATGAAAGTGATAACATGAGAGACTCTCTACTATGAAGATCATGGTGCTACTTTGAAGCACAAGTGTGGTAAAAGGATAGTAACATTGTCCCTTCTCTCTTTTTCTATCATTTTTTAATTTCTATTTGGGCCTTTTCTCCTTTTTTATGGCCTCTTTTTATTTGGGCTTCTTTGGCCTCTTTTTTTATTATTTATTTTATTTTTCGTCATCCCGACTTATGGGGGAATCATAGTCTCCATCATTCTTTCCTCACTGGGACAATGCTCTAATAATGATGATCATCACACTTTTATTTTTCTTACAACTCAACAATTACAACTCAATACTTAGAACAAAATATGACTCTATATGAATGCCTCCGGCGGTGTACCGGGATATGCAATATGACAATGATGGAGTGTGTCATAATAAACGGAACGGTGGAAAGTTGCATGGCAATATATCTTGGAATGGCTATGGAAATGCCATAATAGGTAGGTATGGTGGCTTTTTTTAGGAAGGTATATGGTGGGTGTATGATACCGGCGAAAAGTGCGTGGTATTAGAGAGGCTAGCAAAGGTGGAATGGTAAGAGTGCGTATAATCCATGGACTCAACATTAGTCATAAAGAACTCATATACTTATTGCAAAAATCTAGAAGTTATCAAAGCAAAGTATTACGCACATGCTCCTAGGGGGATAGATTGGTAGGAAAAGACCATCGCTCATCCCCGACCGCCACTCATAAGGAAGACAATCAAAAAATAAATCATGCTCTGACTTCATCACATAACGGTTCACCATACGTGCATGCTACGGGAATCACAAACTTTAACACAAGTATTCTTTAAATTCACAACTACTCAACTAGCATGACTTTAATATTATCACCTCCATATCTCAAAACAATTATCATGCTTCAATCTTTTCTTAGTATTCAACACACTCAAAAGAAAGTTTCACAAATCTTGAATACCAAGCATATTATTATTAAGCAAATTACCATGCTATTAAGAGACTCTCAAAATAATTTAAGTGAAGCATGAGAGATCAATAGTTTCTTTAAAACAAATCCACCACTGTGCTCTAAAAGATCTAAGTGAAGCACATAGAGTATTCTATCAAATTTTAATTCATGTATGGCTCTCTCAAAAGGTGTGTACAGCAAGGATGATTGTGGCATACTATGACACAAAGACACAAATAATACAAGACGCTCCAAGCAAAACACATATCATGTTGGTGAATAAAAATATAGCTCCAAGTAAATTACCGATGGAAGTGGACGAAAGAGGGGATGCCTTCCGGGGCATCCCCAAGCTTTGACTTTTTGGTGTCCTTGGATTATCTTGGGGGTGCCATGGGCATCCCCAAGCTTAGTCTCTTTCCACTCCTTGTTCCATAATCCATCAAAAGAATTCACCCAAAACTTGAAAACTTCACAACATAAAACTTAAAGTAGAAAATTCGCGAGCTCCGTTAGCGAAAGAAAACAAAAGACCACTTCAAGATACTGTAATGAACTCATTATTTATTTCTATTTGTGTTAAACCTACTGTATTCCAACTTCTCTATGGATTATAAACTATTTTACTAACCATAGATTCATCAAAATAAGCAAACAACACACGAAAAACAGAATCTGTCAAAAACAGAACAGTCTGTAGTAATCTGTAGCTAGCGCAAGATCTGGAACCCCAAAAATTCTAAAATAAATTTCTGGACGTGAGGAATTTATATATTAATCATATACAAAAATAATTAACTAAATATCACTCTTCAAATAAAAATTACAGCAGTTCTCGTGAGCGCTAAAGTTTCTGTTTTTTACAGCAAGTTCAACAAGACTTTCCCCAAGTCATCCCGATGGTACTACTTGGCACAAACACTAATTAAACACAAAAAACACAACCAAAACAGAGGCTAAATAATTTATTTATTACTAAGCAGGAGCAAAAAGCAAGGAATAAAAATAAAATTGGGTTGCCTCCCAACAAGCGCTATCGTTTAACGCCCCTAGCTAGGCATAAAAGAGAGGATAGATCTAGGTATTGCCATTTTTGGTTTTAGAGATAAAGAGAGCAAACTTGTTATCTATGGAATTAATATTTCTATTTTGACAAAGTACATTTCCATTAATGGTAGAAGAAAGATTAAGAATGTTGCGGAAATTGGCATCTAGACTAGCTTTTATCTCTTTAATAGATTCGTTTTGGTAAGAAAGCAAGAGAGATGTGATTTCAACTTTCTCATTAATGGGGTGCCCAAATATAGTTTTCATCCTCTCATATGTATCTATGGGGTCCCCTTCAAGGAAACCCCCTTCAAAAATAAAATCTAAAACTTGTTTGAACGAAGCGGGTAGCCCAACATAAAAGTTTTTTAAGTAAACCTCAATTTGATATTGGGGTACATAGCTAGCCCGGATCCTCAACAGCCTATCCCAAGCATCTTTCAAAGATTCATCAAGTAAATAACGAAAAATTCCAGAATCATCTTCATCAAAATTACTAAGGTTCTCATTGATAACTCCGGCAAGTTGTTCTATAGCATTCCGATTTATGAGTTTAGATAAGATAGTAGGATTGTCTAAAGCACTAGAACTTGGGAGAGAACCCCCAACTCTTTTTGGTTCTGACATGGCGAGGGAAAAGGGGCAAATAGAGAGGGAGAATATAGAGAGAGGGCGAATAAAACGGCAAGGGTGAAGTGGGGGAGAGGAAAACGAGAGGCAAATGGCAAATAATGTAATGCGAGAGATAGGGATTGTGATGGGTACTTGGTATGTTGACTTTTTGCGTAGACTCCCCGGCAACGGCGCCAGAAATCCTTCTTGCTACGTCTTGAGCTTGCCTTGGTTTTCCCCGAAGAGGAAGAGATGATGCAGTAAAGTAGCGTAAGTATTTCCCTCAGTTTTTGAGAACCAAGGTATCAATCTAGTAGGAGGCCACGCTCAAGTCCCTCGTACCTGCACAAAACGATAGCTACTCGCAACCAATGCGATTAGGGGTTGTCAATCCCTTCACGGTCACTTACGAGAGTGAGATCTGATAGATATAATATTTTTGGTATAAAGATGCAAAGTAAAAAAGTAAAGGCAAAGTAAAAAATCAAAGCAAGATTAAAGTGATGGAGATTGATATGATGAGAATAGACCCGGGGGCCATAGGTTTCACTAGTGGCTTCTCTCAAGAGCATAAGTATTCTACGGTGGGTGAACAAATTACTGTTGAGCAATTGACAGAATTGAGCATAGTTATGAGAATATCTAGGCATGATCATGTATATAGGCATCACGTCCGTGACAAGTAGACCGAAACGATTCTGCATCTACTACTATTACTCCACTCATCGACCGCTATCCAGCATGCATCTAGAGTATTAAGTTAAAAACAGAGTAACACCTTAAGCAAGATGACATGATGTAGAGAGATAAATTCATGCAATATGAAATAAACCCCATCTTGTTATCCTTGATGGCAACGATGCAATACGTGCCTTGCTGCCCCTTCTGTCACTGGGAAAGGACACCGCAAGATCGAACCCAAAGCTAAGCACTTCTCCCATGGCAAGAACTACCAATCTAGTTGGCCAAACCAAACAGATAATTCGAAGAGACTTGCAAAGATAACCAATCATACATAAAAGAATTCAGAGAATATTCAAATATTATTCATAGATAGACTTGATCATAAACCCACAATTCATCGGTCTCAACAAACACACCGCAAAAAGAAGATTACATCGAATAGATCTCCACAAGAGAGGGGGAGAACTTTGTATTGAGATGCAAAAAGAGAGAAGAAGCCATCTAGCTACTAACTATGGACCCGAAGGTCTGAGGTAAACTACTCACACTTCATCGGAGAGGCTATGATGATGTAGAAGCCCTCCGTGATGACGACCCTTCTCCGGCGGAGCTCCGGAACATGCCCCAAGATGGGATCTCGTGGATACAGAAAGTTGCGGCGGTGGAATTAGGTTTTTGGCTCCTGTTTTGTTCGTTAGGGGGTACGTATGTATATTTAGGAGGAAGAAGTACGTCGGTGGAGCATCGAGGGGCCCACGAGGCAGGGGGCGCACCCTAGGGGGGGCCCACCCTCGTGACCACCTCTCTGATGCCTTGGCGTCGGGTCCAAGTCTCCTGGATCACGTTCGGTGAGAAAATCACGTTCTCGAAGGTTTCATTCCGTTTGGACTCCGTTTGATATTCTGTTTCTTCGAAACACTGAAATAGGCAAAAAAACAGAAATTCTGGGCTGGGCCTCCGGTTAATAGGTTAGTCCCAAAAATAATATAAAAGTGGAAAATGAAGCCCAATATAGTCCAAAACAGTAGATAATATAGCATGGAGCAATCAAAAATTATAGATACGTTGGAGACGTATCAATATGCACATCCCCAATAATAAGAATATCATATTTCTTCTTGACAGTAGGAAGAGGAAATTCAAAACCTCCAAATATAATCGATGGAATTTTTCCAATAGAGTTGATACTATGAACTTGAGGTTATTTCCTCGGAAAGTGTACCGTATGCTCGTTACCATTAACATGAAAAGTGACATTGCCTTTAGTGCAATCAATAACATCCCCTACAGTATTCAAAAAGGGTCTTCCAAGAATAATAGACATACTATCGTCCTCGGGAATATCAAGAATAACAAAGTCCGTTAAAATAGTAACGTTTGCAACTACAACAGGCACATCCTCACAAATATCGACATGGGTTTCTTGGATGGTTTGGGAGGAAAAGGCATCGGTTTCTGAACCCATGGTTCTCTTTCTTTACCATGTTTCCTAGCAACAAAGTATTTCTTATCATAACGTTGATTCTTTGATTGTGGGTTATCAAGATCAACAGCAGGTTCAATTTCTATGTCATTATCATTACTAGGTTGAGCATCATCATGAACATTATCATTAACATTACCACTAGTTTCAGGTTCATTACCAGATTGTGTTACAGCATCAGAAATAGAAATATCATTTGGATTCTCAGGTGTTTCAACAATACGATCACTAAAAGCATGCAAAGTCCTATCATTTTTCTTTTTCTTCTTTTTAGACGAACTAGGTGCATCTATATTTTTTCTCTAAGAACCTTGCTCAATTCTCTTAGGATGGCCTTCAGGATACAAAGGTTCCTGAGTCATTTTACCAGTTCTAGTAGCCACTCTAACAGTATTATCATTATCTTTACTATTCAATTCATTGAGCAAATCATTTTGAGCTTTAAGTACTTGTTCTACTTGAGTGGTAACCATAGAAGCATGTTTACTAATAAGTTTAAGTTCACCTTTAACATTAGCCATATAATCACCCAAGTGTTCAAGCATATTTGAATTGTATTTCAATTGTCTACCAAAATAAACATTAAAATCTTCTTGCTTAGCCATAAATTTATCAAACTCATTTAAGCATGGGCTAGCAAATTTAGTAAATGGCATTTCAGCTTTATCATATCTGTAGAGAGAATTTACCTTTACTACCTATGTCAGGTTATCAAGACCATGAGTTTCTTCAATAGGTAAATGATTAAGATTAAATGCTTCTTCAACAGGCGGTAAATTAAGACCATGTATTTCTTCAATAGGAGGTAAATTCTTAACATCTTCAACTTTAATACCTTTTTCTTTCATAGATTTCTTTGCCTCTTGCATATCTTCAGGACTGAGAAATAGAATAACCCGCTTCTTCGGAGTTGGTTTAGGAATAGGCTCAGGAATTGGCTCCGGAGGTGTCCAATTATTTTCATTTGTCAACATATTATTTAATAGAATTTCAGCTTCATCCGGTGTTCTTTCCCTGAAAACAGAGCCAGCACAACTATCCAGGTAATCTCTGGAAGCATCGGTTAGTCCATTATAAAAGATATCAAGTATTTCATTTTTCTTAAGAGGATGATCAGGCAAAGCATTAAGTAATTGGAGAAGCCTCCACCAAGCTTATGGGAGACTCTCTTCTTCAATTTGCACAAAATTATATATATCCCTTAAAGCAGCTTGTTTCTTATGAGCAGGGAAATATTTAGCAGAGAAGTAATAAATCATATCCTGGGGACTACGCACACAACCAGGATCAAGAAAATTAAACCATATCTTAGCATCACCCTTTAATGAGAACGGAAATATTTTAAGGATGTAAAAGTAACGAGTTCTCTCAACTTTAGTGAACAGGGTGCCTATATCATTCAATTTAGTAAGATGTGCCACAATAGTTTCAGATTCATAACCATGAAAAGGATCAGATTCAAACAAACAGTAATTATATCAGGATCAACAGAGAATTCATAATCCTTATCAGTAACAAACATAGGTGAAGTAGCAAAAGCGGGGTCAGGTTTCATTCTAGCATTTAGAGATTGCTTAATCCATTTAGCTAATAACCTTTTGAGTTCATTTCTATTTTTGCAAGCTAAAATAGCTAAAGAAGCTTCTTGATCAAAAACATAACCAATAGGAATAACAAGCGATTCTTCATCATCACTTTCATCAGTATCATCAGATTCAATATTTTCAGTTTCTCTAGCCCTAGCAAGTTGTTCATCAAGAAAATCACCAAGTGGCATAGTAGTATCAAGCATAGAAGTAGTTTCATCACAAGTATCATGCATAGCAGAAGCGGCATCATCAATAACATGCGAAATATCAGAACGAATAGCAGAAGCAGGTGTAGGTGTCACAAGCTTACTCAAAACAGAAGGTGAATCAAGTGCAGAGCTAGATGGCAGTTCCTTACCTCCCCTCGTAGTTGAGGGATAAATCTTGGTTCTTGGATCTTTCAAGTTCTTCATAATGATAAGCAGATATATATATATCCCAAGTGACTCAAAGAATAGAGCTATGCTCCCCGGCAACGGCGCCAGAAAATAGTCTTGATAACCCACAAGTATAGGGGATCACAACAGTTTTCGAGGGTAAAGTATTCAACCCAAATTTATTGATTTGACACAAGGGGAGCCAAAGAATACTCTCAAGTATTAGCAACCGAGTTATCAATTCAACCACACCTGGAAACTTAGTATCTGCAGCAAAGTATTTAGTAGCAAAGTAATATGATAATAGTGGTAATGGTAACAAAAGGTAACGGTAGTAAAAGCAATGTTTTTGGTATTTTGTAGTGATGATAGCAATAACAACGGGAAAGTAAATAAGAGAAGAACAATATATGGAAAGCTCGTAGGCAATGGATCGGTGATGGAGAATTATGCCGGATGCGGTTCATCATGTAACAGTCATAACCTAGGGTGACACAGAACTAGCTCCAGTTCGTCAATGTAATGTAGGCATGTATTCTGAATATAGTCATACGTGCTTATGGAAAAGAACTTGCATGACATCTTTTGTCCTACCCTCCCATGGCAGCGGGGTCCTTACGGAAACTAAGGGATATTAAGGCCTTCTTTTAATAGAGTACCGGAACAAAGCATTAACACATAGTGAATACATGAACTCCTCAAACTACGGTCATCACCGGTAAGTATCCCGATTATTGTCACTTCGGGGTTAACGGATCATAACACATAATAGGTAACTATAGACTTGCAAGATAGGATCAAGAACACTCATATATTGATGAAAACATAATAGGTTCAGATATGAAATCATGGCACTCGGGCCCTAGTGACAAGCATTAAGCATAGCAAAGTCATAGCAACATCAATCTCAGAACATAGTGGACACTAGGGATCAAACCCTAACAAAACTAACTCGATTACATGATAGATCTCATCCAACCCATCACCGTCCAGCAAGCCTACGATGGAATTACTCACACACGGCGGTGAGCATCATGAAATTGGTGATGGAGGATGGTTGATGATGACGATGGCGACGGATTCCCCTCTCCGGAGCCCCGAACGGACTCCGGATCAGCCCTCCCGAAAGGTTTTAGGGCTTGGCGGTGGCTCCGTATCGTAAAACGTGATGATTTCTTCTCTCTGATTTTTTCTCCCCGAAACACAATATATGGAGTTGGAGTTGGAGTTGGAGTCGGAGAGGCAACATGGGGCCCATGAGGTAGGGGGCAGGCGCGTCCCCCACCCTCGTGGACAGGTGTTGGGCCCCCTGGCCTTCATCTTTTGCAGGTATTTTTCATATTTTCTGAAAAGTCGCTCCGTGAAGTTTCAGGTCATTCCGAGAACGTTTGTTTCTGCACATAAATAACACCATGGTAATTCTGCAGAAAACAGCGTTAGTCCGGGTTAGTTCCATTCAAATCATGCAAGTTAGAGTCCAAAACAAGGGCAAAAGTGTTTGGAAAAGTAGATACGACGGAGACGTATCAGTATCTTCTTCGAATGGGTCTTTGGGCCAATCGGCGATGAACAACGATTCACTCCCGACAGCTACCTCCCCCCGGCCCACGGACGACATTGAGGTGTTGTCTCAGAGGGCACCAGACCAAGGGGAGATAATTCTGGAGGCTCCCCAAGGCGACATCCCAGATGCCGGGCGCATGGGGGGTAAGACTCCCATGGGTTCTAATGACGGGGGCCGCAGCAAGTTTGGCCCCCAGCCGGATATTGCGCCGGAGCCTCCAGTGGTTTCGGATTCTGTCAGGCGACCCCTCGCTAAGGGGGGGCGAGCCGTCTATGCCGATGGCCTTTGTCCATCCAGAGGCATTGGACAACTTGCTGGAAGCGCTTCGCGGCACTTCCATTAACGAAGAGCACCGCACCATCATGAGTGCGGTGGTCGAGAAGGTTCGGTCTGCCAAAAGTGGATTGACCAAAGCCTGTTCCAGGAGGCAAGTAATCAAATTATGAGAAAATATCACAGCATAAACAGTAGCCCCTGATGCTCTGTTTGGTGTTCACAAAGAAAGGCCGGACAGAGGATCAAATAACAATCACAGGAGTCTAATCAGAATATGTCTATGTGAATAAGCAGGCTTTGCTGCTGGCCGCTGCCGCTCGTACTGCGGAGGTCTCCGGACTGAAGCGGGACCTTGAGCAGTCCGAGGAAGATCTCGGCCTTACCAAGAGGCAGCTCGAAGAGAACAAAGGTAAGTGATACCCCGTCTGTATATTGATAAAGAAGAAAGTGGTTATTGGATCATAGGATCATCCTGAATTTTGCTAGTGGCCACGACCGAAGTGGCGGCCCTGAAGAAGGCGTTGTCCGAGGCCGAAGACAGAGCGGCCAAGGAGCGCATCGAGCGCGAGAAGCAAGAGGTCCGAGTTGGTGAGGTTCAGCAAGAGCTCCCGGATTTTGTCAAGAAATACGAGTCCTTGGAGCGTGACTCTAAGACGCAGGGGTCCGAGCTTGCGAAGGCCCTTGAGAATGCACAAAATGCCAAGGTCGAGGCCCAAAAGGCCCTCCAGGAGATTCAGGCGGTCAAGGAGATAGCGGCGAGTAAGGCATTCATTATGCAAAGCAAGCATGTGAAGGAGACTTTCCTTTTACTTACCCGAATTCGGAGCTCTCCAGGAGCGTTCGCAGATCTACCACGCAGCGTATGGGATGCCGCGGAGTTCTATCGGGCCAAGGAAGGGAGCTCGACGGAAAAGTTGTTCTGGTCTCAATATGCTGGGACCGAACATTCGATGCCCTTGAGCGACCAGCTGAAGCAACTGGTCGAGCTTCACAAGGCGGCCGAACTGGCCGTGAAGTGTCTCATAGTCTGGATGTGGCCTGGCGAGCCCCTGCCTAACAGCTACTTCGGCCTGGTAAAGCGGCTTGTGAATGTCTGCCCGCGGTTTGAAGTCATAAAGCGGTACGTCTACGTTGAAGGTGCACAGGGCCTTTGCCCGTGCGAAAGTGCACTCGGGGAAGATGGATGCCGAAAAGCTGGTGAAGGAGGGGCCACTAGAGAGCAAGGAGCATCACCACCCCGAAAAGTATTATGACAGTGTCCTGAAGGGTGTCCGCCTTGTGGCGGAGGAATGTGCTAAGGATGTAATATTTGAATGAATGTACTCATGTGATCCTGTAATATGAAAACGAGTTCATGTGCGCTATATACCGCTTGTCGATTTAAAATATTACCTTCTACGCGGCCGTTTATAAAATCTGAGAGTTGGCCAGTCGTCGGCTTCTGCCCCCATGTAACTAGTACTGAGGTGTTCGGGATAAATCTTAAACACTCTTTATAAAAAAATTGGTCCTTTAAGGGGGTGTTTAGCGCAGCGAACAAGGAAATCGGACTATACATCTTTAACACTCTCACTTAGCCATAGAAGTCTACAATTTTAAATTTTGGCGAAGCCCCTAGTATTCGGAAGGCCGAACTTGGGGCGCTATATACGCCTAAATCGGACAAGGCCGATTCCTCGCCCAAAGCGGAAAACCCTTTAAGGATTTGAGACCTCTCGAACAGCGACCGGCTCTCGCCGCATCATGATAGTCAGTTTTCGGCTTTCTCTACTGAGGTGCTCCTCCGGAAGAACCGGGACACAATCGCAGTAGTTCTCCCAGTGCTACCTTAGCCAATATAGCGGAACGTAAGGTACCAAAACATGGGAGCCGGGCAAACCCAACTATTGACCCAAGACATGATTCGGAGCTGATGAATATAATGCTATAAGTTTGGGGTGCCGCACTGTCGAAAGTGTTCGGACTTTTCTTGTCGTGTTATGGGGTACACTGAAGCCCCTAGCGCACTGGACGTACCAGAATGTACGGGTGCAACTTGTCGTAAATAAGCAGACAGGGAAAAAAGATGAAGAAATTCAATAATAAGCTAACGATGTACATTGTTATTTAAATGATACATCAAAGCGTATGTATACAAGTAGTGCAATAAGCAAAAATAGGACTATTTGACATGTCCTATCTAAGGGCAAGCTGCATGTGGGTATGTAAAACAGGTATAGCGATCGTTATCAGAGACCACCTGGGGATTCCTTTGTACGTCGAAGCTTCTTGCTTCCTTGGTGTTTCCTTCCCGTGATGGGTCCGATAATTAGGCTATCGGAGAGGGCCTTCAGAGAATAGGGTCCTGAAAGGAAGAAAATAGTAAAGATATATGGGTCCTGAGGCAGTTGAGCCGCATTGTGGGTCGTGCCATAGCCATGCCTCTGCCTATGCCCATGGTATCTTGAGTGCGTAATTATGTACGCGCGGCACAAATTTCTCCACTTGACTGGGACTAGGATGGATACCGAATTAATAGGCGAGCTCTGAACGTGCCGGGCGATCCTGTTGTAGGGTACTCCGGACTCGTTTGAAGGTGTCTGTGGGCTTTATCACCGAATTGGCGGTTTGCCTCAGAACGCTGCTTTGTACTTCTGCTGCATGGGCCGTAGTGTGCTCCTCTGTACGGAGCGAGCGTTCTGTGTTTCCATTAACTGTTATAACCCCGCGAGGTCCTGGCATTTTGAGCTTGAGGTATGCATAATGCGGTACTGCATTGAATTTGGCGAATGCGGTTCGTTCGAACAGTGCGTGATAGCCACTGCGGAAGGGGACGATATCGAAGATCAACTCCTCGCTTCGGAAGTTGTCCGGAGATTCGAAGACCACTTCCAGTGTGATTGAGCCCGTGCAACAGGCCTCTACACCTGGTATGACACCTTTAAAGGTGGTTTTTGTGGGTTTGATCCTCGAGGGGTCGATACCCATTTTGCGCACTGTATCCTGATAGAGCAGGTTCAGGCTGCTGCCGCCGTCCATAAGGACTCAAGTGAGGTGAAATCCGTCAATGATGGGGTCAAGGACCAATGCGGCAGAACCGCCATGACGGATACTGGTAGGGTGGTCCCTGCGATCGAAAGTGATCGGACAAGAAGACCATGGGTTGAACTTCGGGGCGACTAGCTCCATCGCATAGACGTCCCTTAGTGCATGCTTCCATTCCCGCTTGGGAATATGGGTTGCGTATATCGTGTTCACCGTTTTCACTTGGGGAGGAAATTTCTTCTGTCCTCCTGTGTTCGGCGTCCGGGCTCCTCCTCTTCGTCGCTATGCAGCCCCTTTTCCTTGTTTTTGGCATTCAACTTGCCGGCCTGTTTGAACACCCAGCATTCTTTGTTGGTGTGGTTGGCTGGTTTATCGGGGGTGCCATGAATTTGACACGAGCGATTGATACGTCTCCGTCGTATCTACTTTTCCAAACACTTTTTCCCTTGTTTTGGACTCTAACTTGTATGATTTGAATGGAACTAACCCGGACTGATGCTGTTTTCAGCAGAATTGCCATGGTGTTGTTTTATGTGCAGAATACAAATATTCTCGGAATGACCTGAAACTCCACGAAACATCTTAGAAAAAACAATAAAAAATCCTCGCCAAAGATGAAAACCAGGGGGCCCACACCCTTCTCACGAGGGTGGGGGGCTCCCCCCCCCTAGGGCGCGCCCCCCTACCTCGTGGGCCCCCTGGAAACCCTCCGACGCCAACTCCAACTCTATATATTTGCTTTCGGAGAGAAAAAAATAGGAGAGAAGAAATCATCGCGTTTTATGATGCGGAGCTGCCGCCAAGCCCTAAAACCACTCGGGAGGGCTGATCTAGAGTTCATTCGCGGCTCCGGAGAGGGGGATTCGTCGCCGTTGTCATCATCAACCATCCTCCATCACCAATTTCATGATGCTCACCGCCGTGCGTGAGTAATTGCATCATAGGCTTGCTGGACGGTGATGGGTTGGATGAGATTTATCATGTAATCGAGTTAGTTTTGTTAGGGTTTGATCCCTAGTATCCATTATGTTCTGAGATTGATGTTGCTATGACTTTGCTATGCTTAATGCTTGTCACTAGGGCCCGAGTGCCATGATTTCAGATCTGAACCTATTATGTTTTCATGAATATATGTGAGTTCTTTATCCTATCTTGCAAGTCTATAGTCACCTACTATGTGTTATGATCCGGCAACCCCGAAGTGACAATAATCGGGACCACTCCCGGTGATGACCATAGTTTGAGGAGTTCATGTATTCACTATGTGCTAATGCTTTGTTCCGGTTCTCTATTAAAAGGAGGCCTTAATATCCCTTAGTTTCCAATAGGACCCCGCTGCCACGGGAGGGTAGGACAAAAGATGTCATGCAAGTTCTTTTCCATAAGCACGTATGACTATATACGGAATACATGCCTACATTACATTGATGAATTGGAGCTAGTTCTGTGTCACCCTATGTTATGACTGTTACATGATGAACCGCATCCAGCATAATTATCCATCACTGATCCGGTGCCTACGAGTTTTCCATATACTGGTTCTCGCTTATTTACTTTCCCGCTGCTACTGTTACAATCACTACAAAATACCAAAAACACTACTTTTGCTGTCTTTACTTTTGTTGCCGCTACCACCACTATCATATTACTTTGCTACTAAACACTTTGTTGCAGATACTAAGTTTCCAGGTGTGGTTGAATTGACAACTCAGCTGCTAATACTTGAGAATATTCTTTGGCTCCCCTTGTGTCGAATCAATAAATTTGGGTTGAATACTCTACCCTAGAAAGCTGTTGCGATCCCCTATACTTGTGGGTTATCAAGACTAATTTCTGGCGCCGTTGCAGGGGAGCATAGCTCTATTCTTTGAGTCACTTGGGATTTATATCTGCTGGACACTATGAAGAACTTGAGAGATCCAAAAACCAAGATCTATCCCTCAACTACGAGGGGAGGTAAGGAACTGCCATCTAGCTCTGCACTTGATTCACCTTCTGTTATGAGTAAGTTTGCAACACCTACACCTGCTTCTGCTATTCGTTCTGATATGTCGCATGTTATTGATGATGCCACTTCTGCTATGCATGATACTTATGATGAAACTGCTTCTATGCCTGATACTACTGTGCCCCTTAGTGAATTTCTTGATGAACAAATTGCTAGGGCTAGAGAAAAAGAAATTATTGAATCTGATTATGAAGATGAAAGTGATGATGAAGAATCACTTGTTATTCCTGAGGGTTATTTATTTGATCAAGATGCTTCTTTAGCTATTTTAGCTTGCAAATATAGATATGAGCTTAAGAGGTTATTGATTAAATGGAACAAAGAATCACTTAGAGATAAAATGAAACCCGACCCTGCTTTTGCTACTTCACCTATATGTGTTCCTGATAAGGATTATGAATTCTCTGTTGATCCAGATATAACTACTTTGGTTGAATCTGATCCATTTTATGGCTATGAATCTGAAACTGTTGTGGCACGTCTTACTAAGTTAAATGATATAGCTGCCATGTTCACTAATGATGAGAGACCGCGTTACTTTTATATACTCAAAATATTTCCATTCTCATTAAAGGGTGATGCTAAGATATGGTTTAATTCTCTTGATCCTGGTTGTGTGTGTAGTCCCCAGGATATGATTTATTACTTCTCTGCTAAATATTTCCCTGCTCATAAGAAACAAGCTGCTTTGAGGGAAATATACAACTTTGTGCAAATTAAAGAAGAGAGTCTCCCACAAGCTTGGGGGAGGCTTCTCAAGTTACTTAATGCTTTGCCTGATCATCCTCTTAAGAAACCTGAAATACTTGATATCTTTTATAATGGACTAACCGATGCTTCCAGAGATTACCTGGATAGTTGTGCTGGTTCTCTTTTCAGGGAAATAACATCGGATGAAGCTGAAATTATATTGAATAATATGTTGACAAATGAAAATAATTGGGCACCTCCTAAGCCAGCTCCTGAGCCAACTTCTGCTCCAATTACTGAGCCCATTCTTAAACCAATTCCGAAGAAGAGAGGTGTTCTATTTCTCAGTCCCGAAGATATGCAAGAGGCAAAGAAATCTATGAAAGAAAAAGGTATTAAAGCTGAAGACGTTAAGAATTTGCCTCCTATTGAAGAAATACATGGTCTTAATATACCGCCTGTTGAAGAAACATATGATCTTAATTATTTATTTACTGAAGAACCTCCTGATCCCAATATCCCGACACAGGTAGTAAAGGTAAATTCTCTCTATAGATATGATAAAACTGAAGTTCCTCCTACTAAAATTGCTAGTCAGTGCTTGGATGAGTTTGATAACTTTATGTTTAAGCAAGACGACTTCAATGCTTATTTTGGTAGACAATTAAAAGAAAATGCTTATATGATTAGACGCTTGGGTGATCATATGGCTAATATTAAAGGTGAACTTAAACTTGTTAGCAAACATGCTTCTATGGTTACCACTCAAGTAGAACAAGTACTTAAGGCTCAAAAAGAAGTGCTTGATGAAATGAATAGTAAGAAAAATGATTATGTTGTTAGAGTGGCTACTAGAACTGGTAGAATGACTCAGGAACCTTTGTATCCTGAAGGCCACCCTAAGAGAATCGAGTAAGATTCTCAAAGAAATAATATTGATGTTCCTAGTTCTTCTAAAAAGAAGAAGAAGAAAAATGATAGAACTGTGCAAACTTCTAGTGAACCTATTGTTGAACCACCTGATAATCCAAATGATATATCTATGCCTGATGCTGAAACACAATCTGGTAATGAACATGAACCTAATGAAAATATTAATGATGATGTTCATGATGATGCTCAACCTAGTAATAATAATGATGTAGAAATTGAACCTGTTGTTGATCTTGATAACCCACAATCAAAGAATCAACGTTATGATAAAAGAGACTTTGTTGCTAGGAAACATGGTAAAGAAAGAGAACCTTGGGTTCAGAAACCCATGCCTTTTCCTCCAAAACCATCCAAGAAAAAGGATGACGAGGATTTTGAGCGCTTTGCTGAAATGATTAGGCCTATCTTTTTGCGTATGAGATTGACTGATGTGCTTAAAACAAATCCTTATGCTAAATATATGAAGGATATCATTACTAATAAAAGAAAGATACCGGAAGCTGAAATTTCCACCATGCTTGCTAATTATACTTTTAAGGGTGGAATACCAAAGAAACTTGGAGATCCTGGAGTACCTACTATACCTTGCTCCATTAAAAGAAATTACATTAAAACTGCTTTATGTGATCTTGGAGCCGGAGTTAGTGTTATGCCTCTCTCTTTATATCGTAGACTTGACTTGAATAAGCTGACACCTACTGAAATATCTTTGCAAATGGCTGATAGATCAACTGCTATACCTATCGGTATCTGTGAGGATGTGCCTGTCGTGGTTGCACATGTTACTATTTTAACGGACTTTGTTATACTTGATATTCCCGAGGATGATAGTATGTCTATTCGTAACACCCTCGATGCGACTATAGCTCCCACGTGTCGAGGCACGACTTGGAGACATAATCGCATTGAAGGCATATGTCGCAAGTAAGGTAATCTTTACACATCCCATGTAATATAATAATAAAGGGAAGGTAACATAGTTGGCTTACACTCGCCACGTCAATCAAGGTACATAAATAACATTACATCAACCAAACACTCATCGCCCGACTACGGCGCCAAAATAAAAGATAACCCAACATGCGACACGGTCCCGATCACCCCCAACTGGGCACCACTACTGATCATCAGGAAAGGAAACATAATAACGCTGAGAGTCCTCGTCGAACTCCCACTTGAGCTCGAGCGCATCTCCTGGAGTGGAATCATCAGGCCCTGCATCTGGTGTAATAGTAATCTGTGAGCCACAGGGACTCAGCAATCTTGCACCCTCGCGATCAAGACTATTTAAGCTTATAGGTAAGGCAAGGTAAAATATAAGTGGAGCTGTAGCAAGAGACTAGCAAATATGGTGGCTAACCTGTTCGCAAAAGAGAGCGAGAAGAGGAGGCAAAGCGCGAGCGAGTAAAACTAGAGGACAACCTGCGCAAGCATTACTCCAACACCGTGTCCACTTCCCGGACTCCGTTGAGAAGAGGCCATCACGGTAACACACTCAGTTGATTCATTTTAATTAAGTTAAGGTTCAAGTTATCTACAACCGGACATTAACAAATTCCCATCTGCCCATAACCACGGGCACGGCTTTCGAAAGTTCAAATCCCTGCAGGGGAGTCCCAACTTAGCCCATGACAAGCTCTCACGGTCAACGAAGGAATGGACCTCCTCCCGAGACGTTCCGATCAGACTCGGTATCTCGGTTCTTCAAGACACTTTGACAGGTTAAAACAAGACCAGCAACACCGCCCGAATGTGCCGACAAATCCCGATAGGAGCTGCACATATCTCTTTCTCAGGGCACACTCAGATGAACACTACATACAACTAAAACCAACCCTCGAGTTGCCCCGAGGTGGCGCTGCAAGTGGCTCTATTTGGACCAACACTCAGAGGAGCACTGGCCCGGGGGGCTAAAATAAGATGACCCTCGGGCTCCGGAAACCCAAGGGAAAAGAGGCTAGGTGGCAAATGGTAAAACCAATGTTGGGCATGGCTGGAAAAGCTTTAATCAAGGCGAACTATCAAGGGGTTCCCATTATAACCCAACCGCGTAAGGAACGCAAAATTCGGGAACATAACACCGATATGACGGAAACTAGGGTGGCAAGAGTGGAACAAAACACTAGGCGAGAGGCCGAGCCTTCCACCCTTTACCAAGTATATAGATGCATTAAGATAACAAGTTAATATAATGATATCCCAACAAGTAAATAAATGTTCCAACAAGGAACGGCCTCCAATCTTCACCTGCAACTAGCAACGCTATAAGAGGGGCTGAGCAAAGCGGTAACATAGCCAATCAGTGGTTTGCTAGGACAAGGTGGGTTAGAGGTTTGACATGGCAATTTGGGAGGCTTGAAATCAAGTGGTAGGCATCGTAGCATTGGCATAGCAAAAGAGCGAGAAATCTAGCATAGCAAAGATAGTAGTGATTTCGAGGGTATGATCATCTTGCCTGCATAGTTGTCAGAGTTGACTAGATCCTCGAAAGCAAACTCAACAGGCTCCTCGTTAGCGAACTCGTCTCCCGACTCTACCCAAACAAGACAAACAAGCAACAAGGACACAATCAACCACGTGCAAGGATAAAACAATACGATGCAAGGATGGTATGCTATGTGGGATGCGATGCGGGATGCATATGCAAGAAGTGACAAGGAATGCATGAACCTGGCCTCAACTTAGGAATCCAAGTGTGCCACTGGAAAGATGAGATGAAATCGCTTGAAAACGATATAAAGAACGTCGGAATCGGAGTTACGGTTTGGAAATGGCAAGCGATTCAAATATGACACCGGTCTGCGATTTACAGCAAGTATCCATCTAAATGCAATGAGATGAACATGCTACAGCACCCAAACATGACAACACAATACATGGCAGGGATGCACTCAAGATGCTTAACAAAAGTCTAGCACTGACTACGGCCAATTCATCCATTAACAGATTCAAACAAGCATGGAAAAAATGCATATGGCAAACAGATCTCAGACTTAGTGAAATTAACACTTGTCTGGAATTTCAGATCAGGTAGCCCTCTTCGGAGCAACAAAACTACATGCTACATGACCTGAACATGGCAAAATAAAGCATGGCATGGAGCTACTCAAATAGCTTAACAAAAGTCCCTTAATGACCTTGAGCCAAAAGGGATCATAAAATACAATTGCAAGCATGTGAACATGGCAAAAACATAATCAGATCAGACTTAGTGAAAACTGGAGCATGCTGAAAACAGATATCAAGTAGGCATGTTTACGAGCTCGATGCACTCACTACGGAGCAAGTCATGATAAAATAAGCATACGCCCATCAAGAATACACAAAATGCAAGCTAGACATGGCAAGAACAATAGCATAGCATGCACGGATCAACTACAACATCATCGGCAAAATTGCAAACAAGTTGACAATCTGCCCAGATTCACAAAGTAGCAAAAGTAGAGCTCGATTGACTCAATCTAGGGTGCTCCATAATTGCAAACAAGGACATGGATGGATAGAGCACTACAAGATTAACAAAACATCCTTACTGATCATCCTCAAAAGAGGCACGGAACACTAGGAAACAACAAGAACATATGACCATATGAGATAAACAGATCAAGGACTTGGTAAAATTACTAAGTCCCTGAAATCAGCACTACCAAGTGCCCCACTTCGCAAGCTTGTGCTAGTCACCACACACATCACAAAAATACATGGGTTGCACCTATGGAAAGATGGCAAAACCCTTAACAAAACATATGTAGAGCTCATGGGTATAACATGCACACAATAATCATGGCAAAAATGACAAATATGCAAATGGAGTAGCAGAACTGACAATTAACTCAAGTAGCCCTCTTCTAACAGCATTTCGGGCCTCAAGATGAACTCAAATGAAAATGATGCAATGGAATGAAATGATGTACTCTCTGAGATGAACATTTTGATATGCTATATGCATGAATCGGAGCTACGGATGCAAAGTTATAGCAAGATGAAGATGAGCACATGAGCTAGGGTTTGGGTAAAAAGTCAACCCTCAGATCCAGATCCAGATCGGGCGCGATTTACGATGTTCGCCGGAAGTTACTGTAGCAGGAGGCACGTCTCCCGAGGATGACCGGCCGTAGCTCGCCGAAGTTGAGGGAGAGGCCGGAGGGGTCGCCGGGGTGGCCCACGGGGCTCGCCGGAGCGGGGAGGAGGCCGGACGGTGGGGGCGGCGGACCCGGGCGGCGGGGCGGCGCAGCCCGAGCGGCGGGAGGTCGCCGGCCGGCGGCGATGGCGGGCGGCGGTGCCGATGGCCTCGGGTGGCCAGAAGCGAGGAGGGTGGCGGCGGCTCCTCGGGCGCTCGGGCGGCAAGGCGATGGGCTCGCGGGGGCCGGCTACGGGCCTCCCGGGCCGGAGCGGTGGGCGGCGGCGCGCGATTGGGCGGCGGTGGCGGCACGGACGCGTCCGGTCCGGACGGACAAGGTCCGGCGCGGCGCGAGGGGTGGATCTAGGGTTTTCGGGAGGAAGGAGAAGGAGATTTTCGGGGGTTCTTTAAATAGGCATAGAGGGAGCTAGGAGAGTTCAAATGAGGTGCGGTTTTCGGCCACGCGATCGTGATCGAACGATCTAGATGATGGAGAAGGCTTAGGTGGGGTTTGGGCCAAATTGGAGGGGTGTTGGGCTGCAACACACATGAGGCCTTTTCGATCCCTCGGTTAACCGTTGGAGTATCAAACGAAGTCCAAATGAT
Organism: Triticum urartu; assembly: GCF_003073215.2. Taxonomy (NCBI): domain Eukaryota; kingdom Viridiplantae; phylum Streptophyta; class Magnoliopsida; order Poales; family Poaceae; genus Triticum; species Triticum urartu. The sequence continues at coordinate 609,457,192 of NC_053023.1, forward strand.
ACGAAACTTTACAGGCGGTCTACCGGTAGTAAACCAAGGCCGCTTGGCAAGTATCGATTCAATCCGGAAATGTTTAATCCCCACACATGAAAGAAAGGTAGAAATGCCCACCGGAGGAGAATGAAGCGCCGGAATGCAAAACGGACAACGGGGAAAATGCTCGAATGCATGAGATGAACACGTATGCAAATGCAATGCACATGATGACATGATATGAGATGCATGACAATGACAACAACACATGGAGACAAAAACCCAAACCCGAGAAAATAAAATAACTTAACGCCGGAAACGGCAAGAGTTGGAGTACAAATTGGGTAAGTTACATCCGGGGTGTTACAACACTCCACCACTACAAAAGGATCTCGTCCTGAGATCTAGGACTGAAAGAACGCCGGGTACTCAGAACGGAGGTGATCCTCGCGTTCCCAGGTAGCTTCACGGTCGGAATGATGTGACCACTTGACTTTGAGGAATTTGATTGACTTATTGCGAGTCTTGCGTTCAGTCTCTTCAAGAATAGCAATGGGGTGCTCACGATAGGAAAGATCTTCTTGGAGCTCAATGTCCTCGAAGTTGACGGTGCGGTCAGGAGTCTTGAAGCACTTCCGGAGCTGAGAGACATGGAACACATCATGAACATTTGCAAAGTTTGAAGGAAGCTCGAGTTGATAGGCGAGATCGCCTCTCTTGCTGACAATCTTGAAAGGTCCCACGTATCTGGGGGCAAGCTTCCCTTTGATACCGAAGCGACGAGTACCTTTCATAGGAGAGACACGGAGGTAAACATGATCTCCGATCTCGAAAGCCAAATCACGGTGCTTACTATCATAGTAGCTCTTCTGACGGGATTGGGCTGCTTTAAGGTTATCACGAATGACTTTGCACATTTCCTTTGCCTCTGTGATTAAGTCATTACCCAAAAGTTGACGTTCACCGGTTTCAGACCAGTTGAGAGGGGTACGGCACTTCCTGCCATACAGAATTTCAAATGGGGCCTTGCCCGAACTTGCTTGAAAACTGTTGTTGTAGGAGAATTCAGCATAAGGAAGACAATTCTCCCATTGAGATCACACAAGCCCTGAGCATATCTTCAAGAATCTGGTTGACATGCTCGACTTGACCACTAGTTTGAGGATGGAAAGCTGTGCTGAAACGGATGTTGGTGCCCATGGCCTTCTGAAAAGAATCCCAAAACTTGGAGGTAAAGATGTTGCCACTGTTTTAAGAGATCACTTGTGGAATACCGTGTAGAGAGACAATCCGAGAGGTATAGAGTTCCGCCAAATGAGCTGCAGTGATTGACTCTTTGATAGGCAGAAAGTGAGCCACTTTGGTGAGTTTGTCGATGACAACGAATATAGCATCATTGCCACGCTTGGACTTTGGAAACCCAGTCACGAAGTCCATCTCAATGTGGTCAAACTTCCATTCTGGAATGGCAAGAGGTTGGAGGAGACCAGCTGGCCTTTGGTGTTCTGCCTTCACTCTTCTGCAGACATCACATTCATTCACGAATTGAGCAATCTCGCGCTTCATTCGAGTCCACCAATAAGCCTGCTTAAGGTCCTGATACATCTTTGTGCTCCCAGGGTGGATGGAGAGGAGAGAATTGTGAGCCTCGTTCATGATCACTTTACGGAGTTCACCTTTGGGCACAACAATACGGTCCTCAAAGAAGAGAGTGTCCTTGTCATCAAGACGGTAGCACTTGTACTTGGGTTGACTCTTGGCAATCCCAATCTTCACCTTTTTCACCATAGCATCAAGAAGCTGGGCTTGGCGAATCTGGTCTTCTAAGGTAGGAGAGACTTGAAGGTTGGCGAGGAAACCTTGAGGAACAACTTGCAGATTAAGTTTGCGGAAAGCTTCACAAAGCTCGGGTTGATAAGGCTTGAGAATCAGACTGTTGCAGTAAGCCTTTCTGCTCAATGCGTCAGCAATCACATTGGCCTTGCCTGGAGTATACTCGATACTCGGATTATACTCTTGAATCATTTCGACCCATCGAGTTTGCCTGAGGTTGAGATTAGGCTGAGTGAAGATGTACTTGAGACTCTTGTGGTCAGTGAAGATGTCCACTTTTCTTCCCAATAGAAGATGTCTCCAAGTCAAAAGAGCATGCATAACTGCCGCCAACTCGAGATCATGAGTGGGGTAGTTCTTCTCATTGGGCTTCAACTGGCGAGAGGTATAAGCAACAACTTTCTTCTCTTGCATCAACACTGCGCCAAGACCTTGGAGAGAGGCATCACAAAAGACCTCGTACGGCTTGGATTCATCAAGCGGAGTCAGAACTGGAGCAGTGATCAATTTCTCTTTCAAAGTGTTGAAAGCAATGTCACACTCCGGAGACCAAACGTACTTGACGTGCTTCTGGAGAAGATTAGAGAGAGGCTTCGCGATCTTAGCAAAGTTTTCAACGAATCTTCGGCAATAGCTTGCGAGACCGAGGAAGCTACAGAGTTGCTTCACGTTCTGAGGAGGTTCCCAATTCACAATTGCAGACACCTTCTCAGGATTCATGGCAATGCCCTTGGCAGAGATGATATGACCAAGATAAAGAACCTCATCGAGCCAAAATTCGCACTTGGAGAACTTGGCGTAGAACTGATGTTCTCTGAGCTTATCGAGTACCAAACGCAAGTGCTTGGCATGATCTTCCTTGTTCTTCGAGAAAACCAGAATGTCGTCGAGGTAGACCAAAACGAAGTCATTGGTGTAGGCGTTGAAGATGAAGTTCATCATGCGAGAGAAAGTCGGAGGAGCGTTGACGAGGCCAAAAGACATGACAGTGTATTCATATGAACCATAGCTTATCCTGAAAGCCGTCTTGGGAATATTTTGCTCACGGATTCGAATCTGATGATAACCCATACGGAGATCAAGCTTGGAGAATACTTGGGCACCTTTGAGTTGTTCGAACAGCTCGTTGATGTTGGGAAGTGGGTATTTGTTCTTGATGGTCTTCTTGTTCAATGGACGGTAATCAACACAAAGTCGGTCCGTTCCATCCTTCTTCTTCACGAAAAGAACACCACAACCCCACGGAGAAGAACTAGGCCGGATGAGACCCATTTTCTCTTGAATATCGAGTTGCTTCTTCAGCTCCTTCAACTCTTCAGGTCCGAGCTTGTAAGGACGGTTGCACACAGGTTCCGTACCGGGCTCAAGATCAATGACGAATTCAACTGGCCGGTGCGGAGGCATTCCTGGAGCTCTTCTGGAAAGACGTCTTGATATTCGCAAACAACTGGAATTTGCGAGATAGCATCCAGTTCACCCTTCTCATTGAGAGAAAACAAACGGATGGTATCATCACGAGCGGCAAAGACAATTACATCCTCAGACGAATGAGTCAGTTGAATCTGCCTTGCAGCACAATCAAGATGTGCCTTGTGCTTAGAAAGCCAATCCATTCCGAGAATAAGATCAATATCCGAGTTGCCAAGAACCACCGGAGAAGAGAGAAACTTGTAATCGCCCAACGTGATAGAGACATCCGGAACGCAATTGTTAGAAGTCATTTGCTTGCCTGGAGACACAATCTTCAACGGAACAGGAATCCTTTCGGTCACAAAATCATGCTTGGCCACAAATGGAGTTGAAATAAAAGAAAGCGATGCACCAGTGTCAAAAAGAACTTTTGCAGGAACATCGTTAACAGGAAGGTTACCCATAATCACATCTGGCGATTCCTCTGCCTGAGCTGCGTTCAGCAAATTGACCTTGGTGTGCTTGGGGTTATGCTTGACCACAGTTGTACTTGCCGATCTGATAGGAGGAGGAGGAGGGAGACGTCTCTGTTTGAAACACTTGTTGGCATAGTGACCCTTCTGTTGGCACTTGTTGCACATGACCTCTGAAAGCGGACGGTGGTACGGAGCACTTGATCTTGGAGGTTGAGACGAAGTCTTGTTCTGAAAGCCAGGGTTGGGGGGGTGGGAAGATCCACTGCCACCTTTGCTCTTCTGCTGATACGGCTGACAGAACGGAGGAGGAGGAAGCCAATACTTCTGCTGCTTGGCCACTTGAGTAGAGGAAGAAGGAGTAGCATCTCTGACTCGCTTCTTGGAAGCATCACACCTCAACTGAGCAGCCTCTTGCTTCAGTGCCATGTTGTAGAACTCATCGTACCTCAAGGGCTCAAAGAGAACAAGAGCGAGCTGGATTTCTTCTCTGAGACCACCTCTGAACTGGTATATCATGCTCTTCTCATTAGGGACGTCCTGCTTGGCAAAGCGGGCGAGCTTCTGGAACAACTTGTTGTAGTCATAGACAGACAAAGAGCCTTGCTTCAGATTGCGGAATTCCTCAGGCTTGCTTTCAACCACGCTCTGAGGGATATGGTGAGCTCTGAAATCTCGACGAAATTCATCCCAAGTGATAACACGTCCACCTCTGGAGTCCTTGTACTACTGGAACCACTCTACAGCTTGATCTTTGAGTTGGAAGGAAGTGAACTTGACAAAGTCCTCAGGCCTGACGTTACTGCACTCGAAATGCTTGCACAGATCCACAAGACAATCATCAGCATCGGTTGCCTCAACACAATTGCTGAAAGTCTTTGGCCCGTTAGCAAGGAACTGGTTGAGTGTAGCAGAGTGATTCTGATAGTTGCCTTGGTTCCCTTGGTTGCCTTGATTGCGCTCTTGGAGAATTTGCATGATCAACTGTGTGTTTGCATTGGTTGCGGCCATCACAGCTTGCCATGCCTCCGGAGGAGGTGGAGGTGGTGGCGGATCAGGATTCGGAGTCGTGCGCGTTGGAGGAGCCATCCTGAAGAGGTTGACATCCATTAGCACATTGATAGACAAACATTGAAGCTGAATCCAACAGAATGAAAATTGCAACATATAGTCTTCACATCCAAACAAAATGAACGAATGCATTCCTCTTGAAATGGTCACATATCCATAAATTGAGAAGCCACTTAGAATTTAGTTAGAGAAATAAATCAACAAGGTACGGGTCAAGAACGAATAATCGGTTAGAAATCCCAATCTCAAACCAATATCCGTGGAAGAAGAACTAGAGCTACGAGAATTCCCACCTATGAAACTCCCGAACCTTTCCGGTTATGCAATCAGGTGTTGGGGATACAGGGGAAGCATAATATCTCACCCAATTGTAGAAAATCCTACATCCAGCTGTATCCATCCTTCAACACATAACCAAGAAAAACTTCGGAAACCATCTACCTCAACCTTTGAAAAGCATCCGTTATACAAGTTATGGCGATTATCCGCAGCATTATTGTCTCTTGTGCCGGTATCGCTACTTTTGCTATGGCGGGTCTTAGAGCGGCGTCGATGACGCCGGTGCTTAGATTGCTTCTCGAGGGGATTATACTCTGTTGCCTTATTGCCATCGCTTTATTTGTGGGTGTCCACCATATATATATCATATGATGAGGTGGCTGTCCAGTGCCCTGTGGGCGGTGGTTCCTGTTCTTCTCCTGCATCGTCGTCCATACCATTGATGTCTTCGAAGCCAAAATCAAGCATGTCGGTTAAGTCGTCGAAAGTGGCTATTAAATGGGTGGTGGGTGGGGAATGAATTTCTTCGTCGTCCGCTTCCCACTCAAGCCGGACATAGTTCGGCCAAGGGTCTCCTGACAAGGAGAGAGACCTCAATGAATTTAGCACGTCGCCCAAGGGCGAGTGCTGAAAGATATCCGCGGAGGTAAACTCCATGATCGGTGCCCAATCAGATTTGATAGGCACGGACGCAAGCGGTTCGGAGCCTGTGGCCGGGGACGAATCCAAGGGTCCGATGACACAGGTCTCATAGGAGGTGAAGTCAGTATCCGGCTCTATCGCTGCTGAGTGTGCTGCCTCCGTGGCGGGGTCCATCCACCCGTCCTCGGACGGCACGATCTGCTCCGGATTGAGGGCCGGAGTAGCCGCAGGTGTGATCTCCCGAACACCGTCCGACAGCAGGGCTAAGTCATGCTCGTCATGACTGTGCGGTGCACCTGACATGGGCTCGAATCCGTCGAAGACCAAGTCTCCGCGGATGTCGGCAGTATAGTTCAAGCTTCCAAACCTGAGTTGATGGCCCGGGGCGTAGCTCTCGATCTGCTCCAGATGGCCAAGCGAGTTTGCCCGCTGTACGAAGCCGCCGAATACGAAGATCTGTCCGGGGAGAAAAACCTCACCCTGGATCGCGTCGTTGCCGATGATCGAAGGATCCATCAAGCCTTTATCGTGATGGCATAGTGGAACTCTCAATGAAAGCACCAATGTCGGTGTCAAAACCGGCGGATCTCGGGTAGGGGGTCTCGAACTGTGCGTCTAAGGCTGATGGTAACAGGAGGCGGGGGACACAATGTTTACCCAGGTTCGGGCCCTCTCGATGGAGGTAATACCCTACTTCCTGCTTGATTGATCTTGATGATATGAGTATTACAAGAGTTGATCTACCACGAGATCGTAGAGGCTAAACCCTAGAAGCTAGCCTATGATTATGATTGTTCTCCTCCTACGGACTAAACCCTCCGGTTTATATAGACACCGGAGGGGGCTAGGGTTACACAGAGTCGGTTACAATCGCCATGCTTGCCTTCCACGCAAAGGAGAGTCCCACCCGGACACGGGATGAAGCCTTCAATCTTGTACCTTCATAGTCCAACAGTCCGGCCAAAGTACATAGTCCGGCTGTCCGAGGACCCCCTAATCCAGGACTCCCTCACCTATGCCAGCCATGAAGATAGCAGCCATGTATGGAATCTCATAGGGGTCCGGAATACCGTGGCCCTCGGAATAGCCCCAAGCCCGCCGTCTTGAAACTGATAGATTGACTCCGTCACTCCAGTTGAGGACTCATCACCTGAGTAGATGAGAGTCTCTCCCCTAGAGGCAGAATTTTTTGCAAGTTCCATCCCTTGCGTGAAGCCCACGAAAGCATGCCTCCACCTGGCTTGGACCCGGGTGGGTTGCGTGCGCCGAGCTGGCTCAATGTTGTCGGAGCTGAGGTCCGGCTCAGACTCTGACCCATCGATCTTGCTGATGAAGACGTGGATTTCGGCGAAGGGACCCGGTACCCATACTCGATTGAGTCGGCCTCGGGGCCCCAGCTAGCGTCGTTGATGTAGAGCTTGCCACGACGACTCTTGCTCATCCTGCCAATGGCGTACCCCTCGATCCCTGGGAAAGTGCCCTTCAAGAACTCAAAACCACCGTGCGCTGGCCCCACGGTGGGCGTCAATTATCGTGGTTTTGTCACGACAGATTTCCTTGTGAAAGGACTTAAGCGTGGAGCCATCGCAACAGTGATTAGCTTGTCGGGGTTGAGCGGGACGAGAGACACGGGTTTACCCAGGTTCATCCCCTCAAGGTGGAGGTAAAAGCATACTCCTGCTCTTGTTGCTTATTGCTTGAGTATCGATTACAAAGGAGCGGATTCGCTTGACCTAGCTATCGATTGATTGTAACCTGTCTATTCTACACCGGGAACTCGCCTTTATATACAGGTCGAGGTCTCCGGCTTACAAGAGTCCGGGTCGGGTTATGCTTCATGACTGATCCTGGCTCTAAGTCGCCTTGCCTTCTACGGCAAGTCGCCATTGGGCGGCTTACACTTCTGAGCCATGCGCCGTCTTCTAACCTTGTGTTCAATCAGGCCCATCTTGCAAGTCACCTCTTTTACCTTGTGTCTTGATCACCTGGGCATGTCTAAAGCCCGTCGTCTTAAGTTGCCAGCAACCTAACTCGGCCCTCTCAGGGCGGATTATATCACAGGGTTATATCCCCAACACGGACCGAGTTCAAAACAGAAATAAGAATCTATCAAACTCAGCTCACTTTGCAATTGGATCTCGGAAGGATTTGCAATGAAGTCGGATAAGATTTGCAAGGAATTAACATAAGATAGAAACTATCTAAGACAAGAAAAGAACAACTAGATGAAATTTGTTTTAAAAAAACAAATCAACTAAGACACAAGGGAATTTACAAGACAAGAAAACACTAGAGAACTTAATTTAGGAAAGGGTCGGCGACTAGGTCACCTATGTTAGAGTATATTGACTTAGGAGTCAAGTAAGAATACTTAATCATAGTTTATACTCATCGTTAAGCTCAAAATGGGGTTACCATTTTTCATTTAAGCATTTCAATGTGTTCACATCTTGTAAAGTTTCTTTAGCTCATGACTCTGAGTAAATCGTCTCTAATATGTGATCACTTACATTGGGTTTTGGTGTTGACATCATCATGTAGTTGAACTTGTTGTAGATGCTCACGTGGTTGAGTTGGAAGCTATCTATTTTCCTTTGAAGTTCGTCTTTCTGCATGCGTTAGTCACGCAAGGAACAACATAGAGGTTGTACTTGCAATTGGGAGATTAATGGGCTGGGCCCGGTTGCGCATAGAGGTTGTACTTGCAACTAGGATAAAAAATTACATGTCAAGGTGAAGTTGCAACCGAGGACAAAAAAAAGATCGCCCCCCTAGTTGTGTGTCGAGGTTGTACTTGTAAGTGAGAAAAAAATGGTTGCCTCCAGTTGCATATCGAACCAATACATAGCCTAGCCTCTTCGACAACTTACTTTAAATAAAATAGAAATAGACAACAACAAGTGATAAAACATGTCTCTTCCATTTGTACAACGCATGCCAGATGAAATAGGCCACAAGAGCACAAGCAAAAAAAGGCCGGAAAAAATACTATCACCTACATGAGATTTAGCAAATCCAATAAAAATCGTAAATCTAAGACAAATAAATGAAAAGAAGGAAAAAAATACACCCTTTCATTATCAATTACACACGGTCCATATAAAAGCTCATGCAAGAGAAACACAAACATGAAACGCCACCCTTCAAGGGAACACGAAACAAAACAATCACGTCGGAAAATAGAGAAGCGCAACCCAACGCGTCCAGAGAAAAAGTTTGCACAAATTTAAAGCGATTAATAGTGTAATGATAAACTTAGACGTGAAATAATTAAATCTTATCTATATATGTGATTTAACACAACCGCTTCGCGTATTGTTTTGTGTGATAAAACATATATTTAACAAAAGAACAACTGAAGCGCGCAAGAAGCTAATTATTTTGAAGAGGAACGGGAAATGAGGAAAGCCATATGGCAGTAGTTGCTCTCCTTTGAGTCCACGTTACTTTCCATCTGATATGTCTCCACAAGAGCTCCTAATTAGCGCTTCACGCGCCCCCGAGCACACTGGCTCCCGCGCGACGCCACGTAGGCCCTGGTCCAATACCGCACAGCTCACACATGTACTCCCTCCGTTTCATATTACTTGTCGCTGATTTAGTATAACTGCCACAGAAGCTCGCTTGCTTGCCAATTTTATTATTTTGCATTCGTTTTTTTCCCTCTTGGTTTTCTGATATGTTGTTGTATTATTGTTCACACAAAACACTGGTTGCCGGTTTTTCCAATTAAATATGTTAAGAGATTTTTAAAAAGTTTAAGGAACTGAAAAAAGTTCATAGATTTAAAAATTCACAATTTGAAAAGGTACATGAATATGAAAAATATTCATGTTTTTTTAGAAAGTTCACTTATTTAAGAAAAGTTCAAAAATATGAAAAAAAAAATATCATAAATTTGAAAAACATCCAAAATTTAAAAGAAGTTCATAAATTTTAGGAAAAGTTCATGATTTTGAATAAGTTCATAGTTTGAGAAAATCATACATTTTAAAAAGTCATGAATTTGAAAAAAGTTTACAAGTTTGATAAAAAAAATCCATGTATTTGAGGAAAAAATCAAAAAATTGAAAACAAAATCACATATTTGAGACAAAAAAGTTGATTATATTGAAAAAATTCACATATTCAAGGGAAAGAGTTCACAAATTTATCAGGAATTTGAGACAAAAATGTTCACTAATTTGAAACAAAAAAGAATTTGAAAAAGTTTATGACTTTAAGTGAAAAGGTTCATGAATTTGGGAAAAAAATATTAATTTGAAAAAGATAAAATGCATGAAATTTAAAATGAAAAAATGAATTATAAAATAAAAAAAACAACAACCACCAAAACCGGACAGAAACAAAAGAAAAAAACAAAATGGCCAGAAAAAAACACAAGAAGACCACCGCGACTGTGGTAAATGGCTAGGCCCATTTCGCGGCGTGGCGGGGGGGGGGGGTACATACCGAATACATCCTATTTGGCGCTATCGGGACTCCAAGACACTTCCCTTTCGTTTTTTTTAGCTAATCTGTACTCTTTATTAAACGTTCAAAATCAACGGAATACAAATAATTTCAGGCAAAATAGCAAGCCACACATGGCGCCCGCGGGGGGGAGGGATGCAGCAGCCTTGGCTAAGGCATGTGCCTCTCCATTATGTCTCCTACTCTCGTAAATGAAATCAACATCACTAAAAGACCTCCTTTGATGCTTGATATCTTGTAGAATTGGGAAGAACCTGCACGGGGAGTCATCTGCAATCCTAGCCACAACTTCTTGACAGTCTGACGCTACACATACGGATCGGACGTGTAAATCCAAAGCGAGTGCTAGCGCCTCGCTGCATGCATGTGCCTCAAGAATTGCCGGATCCAAAAGACCCTCAAAAATGATGGCAGAAGTGCCAAGATATTTACCATGCTTGTCTCGGCACACCACGGCTGATGCGCCCCTGTCCCCAATCTTGGAGAAGCCTCCGTCCATGTTTATCTTGACGTCATGGACTACCGGTGGCAGCCATGCCGGTTGTACTGGCAGTCCCACAGGTACTCGGGGCCTTACATGCAGGTCCCTGGGAATTGCATGCATGCCCTTGGATGTTACATGCAGGTCCTTGGACAAGGCATGCAGTTCTTTGGTGCGTGCCCCCTTCTCTGGAATTTGGTCGAGCTCCGTCATGAACTTTTGAACAAACACATGGGTACTGAGGGGGCTTTGAAACTGGTTATCATGGATAGCTCGACGCCTAGCCCACCCAATTGCCCACATCGTTACGAGCACATGCACAAGGGCCGTCATGGGTAGGGCATCTACCAGCCAAAACATCCAAAGCTTTGCATCTTCAGTTCGGTTGGAGATGATCGTTTCAGTGATATTAAAGATGGCAATTTTATCCATGGATATCTGACCCGAATGGATAGGGTTTGGATATACTTTTGTGTCCATGGGCGGCGCCCAAACCCGACCCGATTGTTCATGGATAGGGCATGGATATAATCTTGTACGCATGGATATACCTAAACCCGACCCGATAGTATGACTTAATGGGGAAAATTTTGCTATCCCTGTCCCACGGTCGTATGTCCCACAGCAATTTTACACTTTTTATATCTAAAACATGCATAAGAAATTACACAATTTCCATCGTAACTTTTTTTTAGTTGACATTCAATCCCCTCTGTAACATACTCCAACACCCCTTCCCTTATTTTTACCTCCTTCTTAAATGACTCGTCATTCTCATCTATTAGAAAAATACTAAATGATCTTAGGTTGTTAGTGGATGTTGATTTACCATAAGTGAAGCCTAGCCTACCACGAGGTGAAGAATGGAAGAGTTTATGTTAATATTATGTTATGTCTTATTATATGTCTTAAGAGGACCCAACGGATATCCAATCGGTATGGATATCCATCGAATTCGGACATGGACACAATTTTTCACCCATGGATTTTTTCATGAGCGGGCAAAGACTGTCTTCATGGACATGGATATGGATTTGAGATTGTTCAACCCGATCCAAACCCGACCCATTGCCATCCTTAAGTGATATCCTCATCGGCAAGCGCCCAAACTCATAGGGAAGGAAATGAAATAAACAACCCACAGCCCAGAAATAGTTGCAAGGACAGAACTCATACGCGGGCTGAGAAAGGAACAACAGCCTGGGCCCACGACAAGAAACTTATGAGACATGTACATGAAAAAATACGAGCGGGGAGCGGCAGAAAATGAATCGACGGACACAAATCTAGACGCATGGATCACACGGTTAGTAAGTTTGATGAGACATAACTAAATGAGAATTAGCAACCAGACAATAGCTTCCTTTCTTAAGAAAAGGACCCCAATCTGGCGCACGTCACTTTTTTAAAGAAACATCTGTAACTTTATTCTCCACTACCTAAAACAAACATAAGGTTCCGTCTCTTGTCTTACGTTTGGTCCGACCTCTCATTCTTACCTCTCAATCCCGATTTTCCTCTCCCACCTGATTTTTCTCACATTGGTGGATTCTTTTCCATGCTTTAATTGCTTTATTTATTGGCCTCCCAAATAAATGATGATACAAGGCAATCATATATTAGCAATAACTGGCAATCGACAATCAACGGCTAAATCTTGTGGCAAGTGGCAATCATATGATAAGTGACAATCACGGGCTAAATCTTATGGCAAGTAGCAATCATATAAACAATATATGGTAATTAGTGATAGGCAGCTAAAATCTTTAACATGGTACTATCTCTCCATCTCTCTCGCGACTTGTTGTAGCGGTGTCTTCCTCGGACGCATGAGCGATCTTCTCCATCTCCTCGCCAAGACCCTCTCACCTCATCAGGTTGCCAGCGGATAGGAAGGCCTAGGCGCGACAACTGCCACCACCTGCAACGCCCCAATCCTCGTCGACACAACATGCTAAACAGTGCGTGATCTTACCGATGATCGACGCCGCCACATCGTGGAATTTCCGGAGATTGTTTTGGTGATTTCTGATGCAACCACCAAATTGCTTGCTCGTGCACATATCTCTATGTGTGTTAATCAAACGACATTCCTCTCAATCTTATCTTCCTAATTTTTTTTTGTGCGTGTGTTAGGCTTAATGAAATTTCTATTAGAGGCACGCCTTCATGGATGGGATCAGGCAAAGAGAAAGTAGCACGCCACGAGGTGCACCGCCGAAACCCTGCTCCTTTCCTTTTCTGATTCTATATTATTAATCCGGTCCTACATGGTGTGTGTTATATTCTCTAATATTGTGAGATCTTAAAGATATGTCAATCACAACCCTGATGGTAATGCTTATTCTGTTTATTTTGGATGTTGCTTTGCAGCATAGTGTGGACCAATCCAAACTCCTTCACGAAGTGTAAAGTGTGCCTAATTTTTTTTACCAGTACAGGGATAATAAAAATATGGCAATGTACAACACTCCTACATGAAACATTCTGAACCAAGTCATGTCGAGGTACCTCCAGAAATTTATGCAACTTCTGTGAACTATTGTGTTACTAGAAATCATATCAATATTGGTGGGTAAGAAGCTTCAATTTACTTTTCCAATTTTATTGATGGCTGATTAGTTATTAATAGTCATGATTCCAAAGTGAACCCTTTCATGAAGCATGAATTACTGCTAGCTCCGTAATGTATGCAAGAAATTTTTATATCAAAGTGTGTGTATTTACAGTTGCATAAGATTCATGTAGTCAAGATATAATTTGTTATTTTGGTCTGTATGGTGCATCCACAAATTATGTAGTTATTACCTCATGATCTTCATCCTTTTTTTTATCACTATAGGGTTTTGACCTCACTGAAGTAAATACGATCTCCAGTCAAAACTTCAAAAGCGGCTCAATGCACATATTGAGGTACATACCAAATACTAGCACTTTCATGATTTATGTATCTTTTGCCGAGGTTGGGTTTATAAGATCTCATTCTCATTGCATGTGGATTTCTTGGACTTTGAGTTCGACCTGCTAACAATTACTCCCACTTTGGAATGAAATAAGGAAGGAAAAAATTCATTTCAACTTTACATGCAAAGAAGAAGGAATGAGTCAATGCTAGAGCTTTTGACATTGTATGCTATGCAAAGTTGATACTTCTGTATGTTAATATGGCTCAACATGTTTATAAGATCGGGCAAATTGTCTGGTGATCTCAGAACACCGTGTATTTTTCATTTTGCTCTTGCTGCATTGAAAATTGTTTGGCTCCCGTAGCAACACAGGAGCATTTACCCAGTCATACTTATAACAATTACAGGTAGGCTTTCTTTGACCTAAGATCAAAGAAAATACAAAGTAACTCTTATGACTAAGAATTACAGTGAAATCTCTTGCAAACACTTTGTTCGCGGTATCAATCTATGCTCAAAGAAATACTTCAAAGACTTTGGCAGAGGCTGCAATTAGACTGGAGTAATGATGTTGTCACTCTTTCACCTACACGAACATTATCAAAAATGATTTTTGAAAGCGCCTTGAGTCGCCCATCCAAAAAGATAGGAAACCTTGATCGATGAACGTATTTGGGATGGGGATGATCCCCTAGAGGTGCATGCTGTTGAATCACTATATCTTCACCCATGGTGTCGATGAAAATTTTCACCTCCACAAAGAATCAAACCAACAAAAAAGCTTGAGACGACAATATAAACTCATCATATCCAAAAAATCAGATCTACGAGGACAAAATACTCTCTAATCTCTTGGCACTGCCAAACGAAGAGGTAAATTCTCACAAAACTATGATGATCACTAGACGTTGACGAAGAACATACAGGTCTAAAGATCCGATGTCCCCCACCTCTCAACGCAGGGATGATAGCTGAAGGTGAGGGGACCTATATTTCTCAGATGGTGACGGCGGCACCGGGAACCCTCAGTAGACACCCTCTAGTGATTGTTTCACGTGGTTCGCTCGTACTTCCTCCAGCGCGACCCCCGGTTTGGCCTAGAGGCCCATTCTACTTTTTTTTGAACTACTTAAAGAAAATCATCCTCAACATAAAAATGTCATGAACAAAAAAAGCTCAAAATTATTAACTGCCATTCTCGGGATAAAAATGTCACGAAGAGAAAAACACAAAATTATAAAAGCGAGAAATGCCATGCTTTGAAAAAAATGTCGTGCTACTTTATAAATCTGCCACCCTCTAGATATATTTTTATATAGATACGCCCCAAAAATAAAATTGTGATGCCACTAAAAGAATAAAAACCCATCATCTCAAGCATAAAAAATGGGATCCTATTTATAATATATTTTTATCCTATGCCATACTATTATTTAGAAAATGCCACCATATTGTTAATAAAAATGGCATCCGGTTAGTAATAAAACTATCATGCCACTAAAACTAAAAATTTCATATCTCAATAATAAAAATGCCATTCGATTATTGATAAGAATGACATCATATTGTTATTAAAAAAATGCCATGCGCTTAGTAATAAAACTTCCATGCCATTTAAAATAAAAAATGTCATCTCTCAATAATAAAAATGCTATCCTCTTAAAAAATGCCATGCTATAAAAAGGAAAATTGCCAAGTGAGAAAATGAGAAAAGGGGGATTTTCGGGATTGAAAAATATATGTGCATTTTAAACACAAAATATTCATAAAGGCCCTCTCAGCCCAGTAACGTGGGCGCCCGTTTCATGCGACGGAAATCGTGATGGCAATGCGACCCTGAAACCCGCGTCCTCGCGGGTGTTTTATCCTATTAAGGACAGGGATGGACGTCGTTCTAACTCCGCGGGGCTGCTGCTGGGCTCATTATAAAACCCAACATGTTTCACGGGTTCAACCCAGTTTTCAGTAGTACATGAACCTGAACCCCGCCATATACCTGTCAAAATACGTTGCATATCCACTCATACACCAAATTCTACCCGTTCGATGATCCATACATGACCGGCCTAGCCCCAGCGCCCCAGCCCCAAATCACACGACCTCCAGTCCTCCACACCCCTCGCTCGGTAAACCCTTATGTCAGTCGCTACTTGCTCCTCAACTCGCTCCCGCACACGGCAGCACACCACCTAAACCTAAACCTAGAGCTTTTCCTCCCGCCACCGCCGCTCGATGCCATCTCGCAGCCACCGCTCGATGCCATCTCGCAGCCACCGCTCGATGCCAACCCAACATGTTTTCACTGACTGCTCGCGATGACGGGTTCCTCGCGGGTTCAGAAAACCTGACGGGTTTAGGGTCCGGGCAAAAAACTGACCCGTGTACGTTGACGGGGGCAGGGATAAGCTTGCGATTTTCTTGTGCGGACAGGTTTGAGCAAGCAAAACCGGCGGGTTTTGTCCCGGTTGCCATCTTGAGACGGAAGGGAGAACATTCACTGGGGTTAGCCCCCTTGCGAACGGTTCCCCAGATAACAATTCCCTAACAAAAAGTGTCGAGCACAGATGCCCTTGGCCGGAGTCTACCTGAAGTCTCAAGTGTCGAGCACAGATGCCCTTGGCCGGAGTCTACCTGAAGTCTCAAGTGTCGAGCACATATCCTTCCGTGGCAATGCTGAACAACCTTAACCGAAAGCAGGGCAAGTCCTCTGCCACTACTCCCAATCTGCACCACTTCCCCAGCACAGCACAGCGCGATCTCCGGCCATCTCCATCCGTCCGCATCTCCCAATCCCCGCTCCTCTCCCCGTACTGCGCCCCCACGTTCTCCCCTCGCGCTGGTGCTGGTGGCCCTCCCCCAGCTCGCCTCAAATCATCCCCACGCCGACGCCGCGATCCACAGCAAGCTCAGAGCTCCTCCACCCCACCCAGCCACCCACCATGGCCGGGATGTACCGTCCCGAGCCGCCGAACCCCACCGCGCGCCGCCAGCGCCTCGTATCAATCCTCCTCGGCGCCTTCTTCGCCTTCCAGCTCCTCCTCTTCGTCGCCTTCCGCTCCGCGCCGCCGTCCAAGCTTGCCTCCACCGCTGCCGCAACCTCCTCTTCCGTACCGGAGCCGCCCAGCCGCGGCACCGAGGACTCCGGGTGCCGGGGTGGGCTCGTGTACGTCTACGACCTCCCGGCCGTCTTCAACGAGGATCTGCTCGCCATGTGTGATACGCTGATGCCGATGTACTCGGTTTGCCCCTACCTCACCAACGACGGGCTCGGGTTTCCGGCGGAAGGGACCAGCTTGTCGACGATCCTGCCGGCCGAGCTTCTTGGGTCGTGGCACTCCTCCGACCAGTTCGCGCTCGAGCACATCGTCCACCGTCGCCTGCTCTCGCACCGGTGCCGCACCACCGACCCGGCGCGCGCCGCGGCGTTCTTCGTGCCGTTCTACGCGGGGCTGGCCGTCGGGCGCCACCTGTGGTCGGCGAACGCCACGGACGCCGACCGGGACAGGGACTGCGTCGCGCTGCTTTCGTGGCTTCACGCGCAGCCGTACTACAAGCGGTCCAATGGCTGGGACCACTTCCTCGCGCTGGGCCGCATTACCTGGGACTTCCGCCGCAGTCCGAGCGGCGGGTGGGGCGGCAGCTTCCTCGCCATGCCCGGGGTCGCCAACGTCACCCGCCTCGTCATCGAGCGCGAGCCATGGGACGCCATGGACGTCGGCATACCATACCCGACCGGATTCCACCCGCGCACCGCGGCCGACGCGCGCGCGTGGCAGCAGCACGTCACGTCAGTCCCGCGCCCCAGGCTGTTCGCCTTCGCCGGCGCGCCGCGGTCGGCCATCAAGGGCGACTTCCGCGCGTTGCTGCTCAGCGATTGCCAGGCCGCGGGGGCGGCGTGCGGCGCGCTGGACTGCGCCGAGGGCAAGTGCATCAAGGACAACGCGCTCGTCCTGGAGCTGTTCATGGGCGCGCGGTTCTGCGTGCAGCCGCGCGGGGACAGCTTCACGCGCCGCTCGCTGTTCGACTGCATGGTGGCCGGGGCCGTGCCGGTGCTGTTCTGGCGGCGGACCGCGTACCTTCAGTACCACTGGTACCTGCCGACCGAAGACGGCCAAGAAGGGGAGTGGTCCGTCTTCATCGATCGCGACGAGCTGCGCGCCGGCAACGTGACCGTGCGCGGCGTGCTGGCGGCCATCCCAGAGGCGCGGGTGCGGCAGATGAGGGAGCGCGTGGTGGAGATGATACCGCGGTTGGTCTACTCCGCCGCGGACAAGGATGGGCTCGGCGGCGGCATGAAGGACGCCATGGACGTCATGATCGACGGCATGCTGCGGCGGGTCGCGGAGCAGCGGCGGAATTGGAGGAGGACGTGATTTTGCCACTGGAGAGGATCAAACTGTCAAAATGATCATTCTTTTGCTTTCTTGTTCAGATTCCTTGTGTGAAGAGTTAAATATTGAACAATCTCAACTTGTAGCCTTACTTTTGACTGTGGTTGTATATGCGAATTACAGCGATACTGTTACATAGTAAATTAACAGAATCTAAGCAAGTGTATGAAATTGTGGAGTCTATTTATGGGGCACGGTGTACATTGGAGTTTGCAACACGGTTTGACAGGCTGCATCAAATGTGATACTCCTCGGTCAATTGTGTATTGCATCAAATGGAGTATGAAATGGCTGGCACCTCGATCCGATCTATTCCCTCCGTTCTTAAATATTTGTATTTCTAGACATTTCAAATGACTATTACATATGGATGTATATAGACATATTTTAGAGTGTAGATTCACTCATTTTGCTCTGTATATAGTCACTTGTTGAAATGCCTAGAAAGACATGTATTTAGGAACGGAGGGAGTAGCAAGCATGTTACCATGAAGCACAGCAGTTTCTGGTCCTTCGGAGTACTCCTACGGCTGTTCGTAGCCAGAGCATCATTGATTTGGTTTGAGTTTTTTCTTTTTTCCAAGAGCTACTTAAATGTCGAAACACGACCAAATTTGGCACGGAGATAACACATTTGAGCATCTTGCATGCATATATTTTCTATTTTCTTACATTTTACTGTTCATCCGCGGAGCAGATGAGTCCGGGAGCCAAATCGCAGCGTCCAAATAGTGTATAGTATCCTAGTCTAGTATCTTAGATAATCTTGTTTATTGTTTTACACTCTTTTCTCATTAAATGTTATGACTACTCGGTAGTAAGCCTGCATTAAAAGGTAGAGTTTTTTTTTTTTGTAGCTGGAACAAGTGCTCCCTCTATACTCCCTCCATCCATTAGAATTTCTCCTAACATTTATAGCTACGCGTTTGTGTCATGTATATTATAATTGTGAGGCATGTTTAGCCAGCACAATAACTTAATTTATATGCCCATGGCATAGTAGAAATATTTAGTTTGTTCAAAAGCAACATAGTATAAAATTCAGCACTAAAGAAGTGTCATAAGATAACAAAACCCAACCAGGTTATATTATATTCAGTACTAAGAGCAGTCACATAATACAACAAAAGCAACCACAGTAGTAGTGAGATTAATATTTAAGCAAGCAACACAATTAGCAAACCATGGGTAAATCATGAGCCACCTTGCACATTACAGAAACCGAAAAATGGTGAAGACATACCTCGCTTGCCAACCTAGCTCCATACATACGTGCACTGTCAACATATTCTCTGTTATAAGTGATAATATATAAATATCAAATTGATCAAGTACACTTGATCTATGCAACAACATAATCTTAAAAGTTAGTAAAGGTTGCACACGCTAAATAAATTTAAAACAAACAAAGCAAGCATGTCCTACAAAAGTCACGCCAAAACAACCAACAACACATAGAAACAATCATCAACATTGACCACCACCGACTACAATGCACGGATCATGACAATGGTTCTCTCGCAATGGCGACTCGCCATTGTCGGATTTATCCATATAAGGCTACACAATGAATTTCAATTTTAAAAGTCAAAGGCCGGAAAAGGGTGTCATGTGTTTTTTCCATACTTCTAAATATAATTGTCCGATTTTAAATAGGATTAGTAAAAATCATTGGTGTCCAATATCGGAAAAATAAAAAACATTGGTGTCTTCTATGCTATGCTAGCTTTGTCTAGTTGGACTGGTACCAATCTCTCTAAACATAGCACCCAACTTTGGTAAGCGACTCTTGCCAATAAAATTGTTTGTTTTTAACATCAGAGCGTTAATATTCTTGAGAAAAACAAAAAACACCACAAAATTTCGGTATAGAGATAACACCACATGATAGCAATCACGTTCATCGTCCGAAGCATGGCCGATGTGCAAAACGCCAATGACCATTGCCCGTTTTAGCAACCAACATTCAACATTCAAAAGCAATTGTCGCTTATCTCCGAACATTCTCAATGATAAAAACCCTGCCACCAGAGTCCAGCGTTTTATAGAAAGCTCCGTTGGGACATATCTAGAAGAAATTGGTAGCGGAGATAAGAACATCTAAAATAACTGGGCAAATTTGACTCTATAAACGTCTGTCGACGGCGCTGGCTCCCCCCTCGTTTGTCAGTCCGAACAATCACATCCCTCATATTCAAATTCTCATTTTCATGCAAACACATGCCCGTAGATAGTATAGCACATTGCTAGTTCATCACCAATTCAACACAACCAAAATAAACCACAATTCAATAATTCAACACATGCCAAAATAGCATCCAACAATTCATTAATAGGCGATACACAAATGAATCAATTGCCTCCGTTGTTGCACTCATTGATCTTCTTCTTCATGTTCTTCAACACTTTTTGCCTTTCCTCGTCCAAGAGACTAGTGTCCTACATAT
>NC_053023.1:609478743-609489992 GCF_003073215.2 Triticum urartu
GTTAACAGATTCAAACTTCGTGAAAAACTGGAACATGGAAAAACAGATATTAAGTAGGCATGTTTACGAGCTCGATGCACTCACCACAAGGCATTGCATGACAAGCTAAGCATACACCCAGCAAGTAGACATGGCATGGAAGCTATACATGGCAAGAGCAACATCATAGCATTCATGGATCAACTACAACAACCTCGGCAAAATTGCTTAACATGTAAACATCCTGCCAGGAACATTTTATAGCACAAGTAGAGCTCGATTGACTCAAGCTAGGGTGCTCCATAAATGCAAACAAAGACATGGATGGATAGAGCACCACAATATCTGGAAAACATCCTTACTGATCATGCTCAAAAGAGGCATGGATCACTCTGTAGCAACATTAACACATGGCATAAAATAATGACAGGGCCAAGACTTAGAATATTTCTAAGTCCCTGAAATCAGCAACATTAAGAGGGATACTTTGCATGCTTGTGCTAGTCACCACAGAGATCACAAAAATACATGGCATACACCCCTGTAAACATGACATGGCATACTTGAAAACACATGTAGAGCTCAAGTTCATAGGAGGCACACATCAATCATGGCAAAAATGACAAATGTCGAATTGCTAATAATAATATGAAACTAACAGAAACTAGCACTCTTCCACTAGCATTTAGGGCATCAAGATGAACTCAAATGAACATGGTGCAATGAGATGAAATGAAGTACTCGTTGAGACGAATATTCCGATATGCTACACGCCCGAAACGGAGGCACAGTTGCAGAGTTATGACATGCGGAAAAATGCTAAAAATATCTGAGATTAGGTCAAAAGTCAACCGATCCGAATTTCAGATCTGGATCCAGATCTGAGCACTGTAGCAGCACGGCCTTCGATGATCACCAGAATCGCCGGAACCAGCGCCGGAGACGAGGGAGAGGCGGTGGAGCTCGCCGAAGCTTCGAGGGAGAGGCGGTGGAGCTAGCCGGGGCACCGGGCGGCGAGGCGGCGATGGCGGACGTGGGCGCGGCATCCGGAGCGCATCGGGGCGGCGAGGTGCGGGCCGGGCGGCAAGCGGCGGCAGTGCACCGGCGAGGAGGCACCGGCGATGAGGCAGCGGAGCGAGGACGGCGGCCGGGGCGCGCGGGCGCGAGGAGATGGGTTCGAGGGGCCGGCTGCGGGCTCCCCGGGCCTCGGCAGCGGCGGGTGGCAGGAGGACACATGGCGTCGCCTGATTTGCGTGGGGCGGCGGCGGCGGCTCTGTCCGGCGCGGCGGACGTGTCCGGCCGCGCGGAGAGGAGCGGGGCTAGGGTTAGGGTGCGAATTGACCCGGAATTTTCGGGGGGAGGCTAGTTTTATAGGTAGATGGAGCTAGGAGGCTCCAAATGAGGTGTGGTTTTCGGCCACGCGATCTTGATCGAACGATCTAGATGATGGAGGACGTTTAGGTGGGTTTTGGGCCACTTTGGAAGGGTGTTGGGCTGCAACACACACGAGGCCTTCTCAGCTCCTCGGTTAACCGTTGGAGTATCAAACAAAGTCCAAATGGCACGAGACTTGACAGGCGGTCTACCGGTAGTAAACCAAGGCCGCATGACAAGTCTCGTTCCAATCCGAGAACGTTGGACACCCGCACATGAAAAGAGGTAGAAAGGGACACCGGAGGACATAGGAGCGCCGGAATGCAAAACGGACAACGGGGAAAAAGCTCGGATGCATGAGACGAACACGTATGCAAATGCAATGCACATGATGAAATGATATGAGATGCATGACAAAGACAAAAGCACACGAAGACAAAATTCCGACAATAAGGAAATATCATAACTTAGTGCCGGAAATGGGAAGAGTTGGAATACGAATATGGCAAGTTACGTACGGGGTGTTACAACACTCCATCACTACGAATGGATCTCGTCACGAGATCTAGGACGGGAAAAACTACGAGTACTCAGAACGGAGGTGATCCTCGCGTTCCCAGGTGGCTTCACGGTCGGAATGATGTGACCACTTGACTTTCAGGAATTTTATAGACTTGTTGCGAGTCTTGCGCTCAGTTTCTTCAAGAATAGCAACTGGGTGCTCATGATAACACATGTCTCTTGGAGATCAATCTCTTCAAAGTTGACGGTGCGGTCAGGAGTCTTGAAACACTTGCGGAGCTGAGATACGTGAAACACGTCGTGCACATTTACAAAGCTGGAGGGAAGCTCAAGTTGATAGGCGAGATCGCCTCTTTTGCTGATGATCTTGAAAGGACCCACGTATCTAGGGGCAAGCTTCCCTTTGATACCGAAGTGACGAGTACCTTTCATTGGAGAGACGCGGAGGTAGACATGGTCTCCGATCTCGAAAGCCAAGTCACGATGCTTGTTACCATAGTAACTCTTCTGACGCGATTGCGTGGCTTTGAGATTATCACGAATGACTTTGCACATTTCTTCCGCCTCTGTGATCAAGTCATTTCCACGAAGTTGACGTTCACCAGTCTCTGACTAGTTAAGAGGAGTACGGCACTTCCTGCCATAGAGAATTTCGAATGGGGCCTTGCCCGAACTCGCTTGGAAGCTGTTGTTGTAGGAGAACTCGGCATATGGAAGACAATCTTCCCACTTCATACCGAAAGATATGACGCAAGCCCTGAGCATATCTTCAAGAATCTGATTGACTCGCTCGACTTGGCCGCTAGTTTGAGGATGAAAAGTTGTGCTGAAGCGAATGTTGGTTTCCATGGCCTTCTGAAAAGAATCCCAGAACTTAGAGGTAAAGATGCTGCCACGATCTGAAGATATCAACTGCGGAATGCCGTGCAGAGAGACAATCCTGGATGTATATAGCTCTACCAACTGAGCTGTTGTGATAGATTCTTTGATAGGAAAAAATGAGCCACTTTAGTGAGTTTGTCGATGACAATGAAGATAGCATCATTGCCCCGCTTGGACTTTGGAAATCCAGTCACGAAGTCCATCTCAATATGGTCAAACTTCCATTATGGAATGCCAAGAGGTTGGAGGAGACCAGCTGGTCCTTGGTGTTCTTCTTTCACTCTTCTGCAGACATCACATTCATTCACGAACTGAGCAATCTTGCGCTTCATTCGAGTCCACCAATATGACTGCTTGAGGTCATGGTACATCTTTGTACTTCCAGGGTGAATAGAGAGGAGTGAATTGTGAGCCTCGTTCATAATGACTTTATGAAGGTCACCTTTAGGAACAACAATGCGATCCTCGAAGAAGAGAGTATCCTTGTCATCAAGACGATAGCACTTGTACTTGGGTTGAATCTTGGCAATCCCAATCTTCACCTTCTTCACCACAGCATCAAGAAGTTGAGCCTTGTGAATCTGATCTTCCAAAGTAGGAGAGACTTGGAGGTTGGCAAGAAATCCTTGAGGAACAACTTGAAGATTGAGTTTGCGGAAAGCTTCACAAAGCTCTGGTTGGTAAGGCTTGAGAATCAAACTATTGCAGTAAGCCTTCCTACTCAATGCGTCAGCAATTACATTGGCCTTGCCTGGATTATATTCGATACTCGGATTATACTCTTGAATCATTTTGACCCAACGAGTCTGCCTGAGGTTGAGGTTGGGCTGAGTGAAGATGTACTTGAGACTCTTCTGATCAGTGAAGATGTCCACTTTTCTTCCCAACAAGAGATGTCTCCATGTTAAAAGAGCATGGACAACTGCCGCCAACTCGAGGTCGTGAGTGGGGGAGTTATTCTCGTTGGGCTTCAACTGGCGAGAGGTATAGGCCACAACTTTCTTCTCTTGCATCAACACTGCACCAAGACCTTGAAGGGAAGCATCACAGAAGACCTCGAACGGTTTGGATTCATCAGGAGGAGTCAGAACTGGAGCAGTGACTAACTTCTCTTTTAGGGTGTTGAAAGCGATGTCACATTCAGGCGACCATACATACTTCACATGCTTTTGGAGAAGGTTGGAAAGAGGCTTCGCGATCATAGAGAAGTTCTCAATGAACCTTCGACAATAGCTTGCGAGCCCAAGGAAACTGCGGAGTTGCTTCACATTCTGAGGTGGCTCCCAATTCACAATTGCAGACACCTTCTCAGGATTAACCGATATGCCCTTGGCAGAGATGATATGCCCAAGGTAGAGAACCTCATCGAGCCAAAACTCGCACTTTGAAAACTTCGCGTAGAACTGATGTTCTCTAAGTTTATCCAGCACCAATCTCAAATGCTTGGCATGATCCTCCTTGTTCTTGGAAAAAACCAAAATGTCATCGAGGTAGACCAAGACGAAGTCATTTGTGTAGGCATTGAAGATGAAATTCATCATGCGGGAGAATGTTGGAGGTGCATTAACAAGGCCGAAAGACATGACAGTGTATTCATATGAACCATAGCTTGTTCTGAATGTTGTCTTGGGGATATCTTCTTCACGAATGCGAATCTGATGATAGCCCATACGGAGATCAAGCTTGGAGAATACTTGAGCACCTTTGAGTTGTTCAAACAGCTCGTTGATGTTGGGAAGTGGGTACTTGTTCTTTATGGTCTTCTTGTTCAATGGACGGTAGTCGACACAAAGTCAGTCCGTTCCATCCTTCTTCTTGACGAAAAGAACACCACAACCCCATGGAGAAGAACTAGGTCGGATGAGGACCCATTCGCTCTTGAATATCGAGTTGCTTCTTCAGCTCCTTCAACTCTTCAGGTCCAAGCTTGTAAGGACGTTTGCAAACAGGTTCCGTGCCAGGCTCAAGATCGATGACGAATTCAACTGGCCGGTGCGGAGGCATTCCTGGAAGCTCTTCTGGAAAAACTTCTTGATATTTGCAAACGACTGGAATTTGAGAGATGGCATCCAGCTCGCCCTTCTCATTAAGAGACAACAGACGGATGGTATCATCACAAGCGGCAAAGACAATAACACCCTCAGACGAATGCGTTAATTGAATCTGACTGTTGGAAATATGCCCTAGAGGCAATAATAAATTGGTTATTATTATATTTCCTTGTTCATGATAATCGTTTATTATCCATGCTATAATTGTATTGATAGGAAACTCAGATACATGTGTGGATACATAGACAACACCATGTCCCTAGTAAGCCTCTAGTTGACTAGCTCGTTGATCAATAGATGGTTACGGTTTCCTAACCATGGACATTGGATGTCGTTGATAACGGGATCACATCATTAGGAGAATGATGTGATGGACAAGACCTAATCCTAAGCCTAGCACAAAGATCGTATAGTTCGTATGCTAAAGCTTTTCTAATGTCAAGTATCATTTCCTTAGACCATGAGATTGTGCAACTCCCGGATACCGTAGGAGTGCTTTGGGTGTATCAAACGTCACAACGTAACTGGGTGACTATAAAGGTGCATTACAGGTATCTCCGAAAGTGTCTGTTGGGTTGGCACGAATCGAGACTGGGATTTGTCACTCCGTGTAAGTGGAGAGGTATCTCTGGGCCCACTCGGTAGGACATCATCATATGCGCAATGTGACCAAGGAGTTGATCACGGGATGATGTGTTACGAAACGAGTAAAGAGACTTGCCGGTAACGAGATTGAACTAGGTATTGGATTCCGACGATCGAATCTCGGGCAAGTAACATACCGATAGACAAAGGGAATTGTATACGGGATTGATTAAGTCCTTGACATCGTGGTTCATCCGATGAGATCATCGTGGAACATGTGGGAGCCATCATGGGTATCCAGATCTCGCTGTTGGTTATTGACCGGAGAACGTCTCGGTCATGTCTGCATGTCTCCCGAACCCGTAGGGTCTACACACTTAAGGTTCGGTGACGCTAGGGTTATGAAGATATGTGTATGCAGTAACCCGAATATTGTTCGGAGTCCCGGATGAGATCCCGGACGTCATGAGGAGTTCCGGAATGGTCCGGAGGTAAAGAATTATATATAGGAAGTGCTGTTTCGGCCATCGGGACAAGTTTCGGGGTTATCGGTATTGTACCGGGACCACCGGAGGGGTCCCGTGGGCCCACCGGGTGGGGCCACCTGTCCCGGGGGGCCACATGGGCTGAAATAGGAGGGAACCCAGCCCATAGTGGGCTGGGGCGCCACCCCCTATAGGCCCATGCGCCTAGGGTTCCACCATGGAAGAGTCCATGTGGTGGAAGGCACCCCTAGGTGCCTTGGGGGGGAGGGAAACCTCCCCTTGGCCGCCGCCCCCCTAGTAGATCTCATCTACTAGGGCCGGCGCCCCCCTTGGCACCCCTATATATAGTGGGGGGGAGAGAAGGGATTTCAGACCAGCCCCTGGCGCCTCCCTCTCTCCCCGTTACGTCTCTCTCCCGTAGTATAGGCGAAGCCCTGCTACTGTGACGCCCTGCATCCACCACCACGCCGTCGTGCTGCTGGATCTTCATCAACCTCTCCCTCCTCCTTGCTGGATCAAGGCATGGGAGACGTCTCCGTTCCGTACGTGTGTTGAACGCGGAGGTGCCGTGCGTTCGGCACTTGATCATCGGTGATTTGAATCACGACGAGTACGACTTCATCAACCCCGTTCACTTGAACGCTTCCGCTTAGCGATCTACAAGGGTATGTAGATGCACTCTCCTTCCCCTCGTTGCTGGTTTCTCCATAGATAGATCTTGGTGATACGTAGGAAAATTTTGAATTTATGCTACGTTCCCCAACAGTGGTATCAGAGCTAGGTCTATTGCGTAGATTCTATGCACGAGTAGAACACAAAGTAGTTGTGTGCGTTGATTTTGTTCAATATGCTTGCCGTTACTAGTCTTATCTTGATTCGGCGGCATCGTGGGATGAAGCGGCCCGGACCGACCTTACACGTACTCTTACGTGAGACAGGTTCCACCGACTGACATGCACTAGTTGCATTAGGTGGCTGGCGGGTGCCTGTCTCTCCCACTTTAGTCGGATCGGATTCGATGAAAAGGGTCCTTATGAAGGGTAAATAGCAATTGGCATATCACGTTGTGGTTTTTGCGTAGGTAAGAAACGTTCTTGCTAGAAACCCATAGCAGCCACGTAAAACATGCAAACAACAATTAGAGGACGTCTAACTTGTGTTTGCAGGGTATGCTATGTGATGTGATATGGCCAAAAGGATGCGATGAATAATATACCTGATGTATGAGATTGATCATGTTCTTGTAATAGATGATCATGGAGCCCCAAGATGGAGATCAAAGGAGCTATATGATATTGGCCATATCATGTCACTATTATTTGATTGCATATGATGTTTATCATGTTTATACATCTTATTTGCTTAGAACGACGGTAGTAAATAAGATGATCCCTCATTAAAATTTCAAGAAGTGTTCTCCCCTAACTGTGCACCGTTGCTACAGTTCGTCGCTTCGAAGCATCACGTGTTAATCGGGTGTGATAGATCCTTTCGTTCACATACAACGGGTGTAAGCAAGATTTACACATGCAAAAACACTTAGGGTTAACTTGACGAGCCTAGCATGTGAAGACATGGCCTCGGAACACAGAGACCGAAAGGTCGAGCATGAGTCGTATAGAAGATACGATCAACACGAAGATGTTAACCGACGTTGACTAGTCCGTCTCACGTGTTAATCGGACACGGCCTAGTTCACTCGGATCATGTAATCATTTAGATGACTAGAGGGATGTCTATCTGAGTGGGAGTTCATAAGATGAACTTAATTATTCTGAACATAGTCAAAAGGATTTTGCAAATTATGTCGTAGCTCACGCTATAGTTCTACTGTTCAGATATGTTCCTAGAGAAAAATTAGTTGAAAGTTGATAGTAGCAATTATGCGGACTAGGTCCGTAAACTGAGGATTGTCCTCATTGCTTCTTAGAAGGCTTATGTCCTTAATGCACCGCTCAGTGTGCTGAACCTCGAACGTTGTCTGTGGATGTTGCGAACATCTGACATACACGTTTTGATAACTACATGATAGTTCAGTTAAACGGTTTAGAGTTGAGGCACCAAAGATGTTTTGAAATGTCACGAAACATATGAGATGATTTGAGGGCTGAAATTGGAATTTCAGGCCCGTGCCCACGTCAAGAGGTATAAGACCTCCGACGATTTTCTTAACCTGCACACTAAGGAGAAAAGCTCAATTGTTGAGCTTGTGCTCGGATTGTCTGAGTACAACAATCATTTGAATCAAGTGGGAGTTGATCTTCCAGATAAGATAGTGATGTTTCTCCGAAGTCATTACCACCAAGCTGCTAGAGCTTCGTGACGAACTATAATATATCAGGGACATGTATGATGATCCTTGAGATGTTCGTGATGTTTGACACCACAAAAGTAGAAATCAAGAAGGAGCATCAATTGTTGATGGTTGGTGAAACCACTAGTTTCAAGAAGGGCAAGGGAACAAAGGGATACTTCATGAAACGGCAATTCAGCTGCTGCTCTAGTGAAGAAACCCAAGGTTGAACCCAAACCCGAGACTGAGTGCTTCTGTAATAAGGGGAACAGCCACTGGAGCAGAATTACCCTAGATACTTGGTAGATGAGAAGGCTGGCAAGGTCGATAGAAGTATATTGGATATACATTGTGTTGATGTGTACTTTACTAGTACTCCTAGTAGCACCAGGGTATTAGATACCGGTTCGGTTGCTAAGTGTTAGTAACTCGAAATATAAGCTACGGAATAAACGGAGACTAGCTAAAGGTGAGCTGACGATATGTGTTGGAAGTGTTCCCAATGTTGATATGATCAAGCATCGCACGCTCCCTCTACCATCGAGATTGGTGTTTGCGTTGAGCATAGACATGATTGGATTATGTCTATCGCAATACGGTTATTCATTTAAGGAGAATAATGGTTACTCTGTTTATTTGAATAATACCTTCAAATGGTCTTACACCTGAAATGAATGGTTTATTGAATCTCGATCGTAGTGATACACATGTTCATGCCAAAAGATAGTAATGATAGTACCACCTACTTGTGGCACTGCCACGTAAGTCATATCGGTATAAAACGCATGAAGAGGCTCCATGTTGATGGATCTTTGGGCTCACTCGTTTTTGAAAGGTTTGAGACATGCGAACCATGTCTATTGGTAGATATGCATGAAGAAACTCTATACAAATGGACCGTTTTGTACTCGCTTGATTTTGAATCACTTGAGACATGCAAATCATACCACATGGGCAAGATGACTGAAAGCCTCGGTTTCAGTAAAATGGAACTAGAAAGCAACTTGTTGGAAGTAATACATTTTGATGTGTGCAGTCCAATGAGTGCTGAGGCATGTAGTGGATATCGTTATATTCTTACTTCACAGATGATTTGAGTAGATATTGAGTATATTTACTTGATGAATCACGAGTCTGAATTATTGAAAGGTTCAAGTAAGTTCAGGGTGAAGTTGAAATATCGTCGTGACAAGAGGATAAAATATCTATGATATGATCATAGAGATGAATATCTGAATTACGAGTTTGGCACAGAATTAAGACATTGTGGAAATTGTTTCACAACTAATACAGCCTGGAACACCATAGTGTGATGGTGTGTCCGAACATCATAACTGCACCCTATTGGATATGATGCATACCATGATGTCTCTTATCAAATTACCACAATAGTTTATGGGTTAGGCATTAGAGACAACCACATTCACTTTAAATAGGGCACCACGTAATTCCGATGAGATGACACCGTATGAACTATGGTTTAGAGAAACCTAAGCTGTCATTTCTTAAAAGTTTGGGACTGCGACGCTTATGTGAAAAAGTTTCAGGCTGATAAGCTCGAACCCAAAGCGGATAAATGCATCTTCAT
The DNA here is from genome assembly GCF_003073215.2 of Triticum urartu. Lineage (NCBI taxonomy): Eukaryota > Viridiplantae > Streptophyta > Magnoliopsida > Poales > Poaceae > Triticum > Triticum urartu. The sequence continues at coordinate 609,488,503 of NC_053023.1, forward strand.
AGGACACCCAAAACAGTTGGGTATACCTCCTATCTCAGATCCGAAAGCAATAAAGGATTGTTTCTAGAATCGGGTCCTTTCTCGAGGAAAAGTTTCTCTCGAAAGAATTGAGTGGGAGGATGGTGGAGACTTGATGAGGTTATTGAACCGTCTCTTCAACTAGTGTGTGGCAGGGCACATGAAGTTGTTCCTGTGGCACCTACACCAATTGAAGTGGAAGCTTATGATATTGATCATGAGACTTCAGATCAAGTCACTACCAAACCTCGTAGGATGACAAGGATGCGTACTGCTTCAGAGTGGTATGTAATCCTATCTTGGAAGTCATGTTGCTAGACAACAATGAACCTATGAGCTATGGAGAAGCGATGGTGGGCCCGGATTCCGATAAATGGCTCGAGGCCATATAATCCGAGAGAGGATCCATACATGAAAACAAAGTGTAGACTTTGGAAGAACTACTTGATGGTCGTAAGGCTGTTGAGTACAGATGGATTTTAGAAGGAAGACGGACGATGATGGTAAATGTCACCATTAAGAAAGCTCGACTTGTTGTTAAGATGTTTCCCGACAAGTTCAAGGAGTTGGCTACGGTGAGATTTTCTCACTCGTAGCGATGCTAAGAGTCTGTTGGAATTATATTAGCAATTACTGCATTATTTATGAAATCTTGCAGATAGGATGTCAAAACATTGTTTCCTCGACGATTTTCTTGAGGAAAGGTTGTATGTGATACAACCGGAAGGTTTTGTCAATCCTGAAAGATGCTAATAAGTATGCAAAGCTCCAGCAATCCTTCTGAGGACTGGAGTAAGCATCTCGGAGTTGGAATGTATGCTTTGATAAGATGATCAAAGATTTTGGGTGTATACAAAGTTTATGAGAAACTGGTATTTCCAAAGAAGTGAGTGGGAGCACTATAGAATTTCTGATGAGTATATGTTGTTGACATATTATTGATCAGAAATGATGTAGAATTTTTGGAAAGCATATAGGGTTATTTGAAAGGTGTTTTTCAATGTAAAACCTGGATTAAGCTACTTGAACATTGAGCATCAAGATCTATAAGGATAGATCAAAACGCTTAATGGTACTTTCAAATGAGCACATGCCTTGACGTGATCTTGAAGGTGTTCAAGATGGATCAGTCAAAGAAGGAGTTCTTGCCTGAGTTGTAAGGTATGAAGTTAAGACTTAAAGCTCGACCGCGACAGAATAGAGAGAAAGGACGAAGGTCGTCCCCTATGCTTAAGACATAGGCTCTACAGTATGCTATGCTGTGTACCGCACCTGAAGTGTGCCTTGCCATGAGTCAGTCAAGGGGTACAAGAGTGATCCATGAATGGATCACAGGACAGCGGTCAAAGTTATCCTTAGTAACTGGTGGACTAAGGAAGTTTCTCGGTTATGGAGGTGGTAAAAAGAGTTCGTCGTAAAGGGTTACGTCGATGCAAGCTTAACACATATCCGGATAGCTCTGAGTAGAGATA
>NC_053023.1:609490992-609511287 GCF_003073215.2 Triticum urartu
AACCAAGGAGTTTGTAAGGGCAAGGAGATCGCCTAGTTCGTGAAGATCTACCGCTAGTGAGGCAAGTCCTTCATGGGCGATGGCCATGGTGGGATAGACAAGGTTGCTTCTTCGTGGACCCTTTGTGGGTGGTTGCTTCTTCATGGACCCTTCGTGGGTGGAGCCCTTCGTGGACTCGCGCAACCGTTGCCCTTGGGTGGAGCCCTGTGTGGACTCACGCAACCGTTACCCTTCGTGGGTTGAAGTCTCCATCAACGTGGATGTAGGATAGCACCACCTATCCGAACCACGGGAAAAACATCCATGTCTCCAATAGCGTTTGAAATCTCCAAACCCTTCCCTTTATATTCTTGCAAGTTGCATGCTTTACTTTCCGCTGCCAATATACTCTTTGCATGCTTGCTTGAATTATGTGATGATTGCTTGACTTGTCCTAAAATAGCTAAAATCTACCAAGAACTAAAATTGGGAAAAGGTTAAGTTTTTATTTGGTCAAGTAGTCTAATCACCCCCCCTCTAGACATACTTCCGATCCTACAAGTGGTATCAGAGCTTTGGTCTCCATTTGCTTGATCTCCATAGCTTTTGGTGGTCATAGCCTTGGTTTCACAACCTAGGAGGGTATGGCGTCTAGCGAGGGAAATTATCACCGTAGAGGTCCTTACTTTGATGGTACTAATTTTGCTAGTTGGAAGCATAAAATGAAAATGCATATTCTTAGACATAACCCCGCCGTTTGGGCTATTGTGTGTGTTGGCTTGCAAGGTGACTTCTTTGATGGGAAAGAACCAAACCGTGAAGCTACCGCGGATGAGTTGAAGATGTTGCAATACAATGCTCAAGCTTGTGATATTCTCTTCAACGGATTGTGCCCCGAAGAATTCAACAAAATCAGCCGCCTTGAGAATGCAAAGGAAATTTGGGACACTTTGATTGATATGCACGAAGGTACCGACTCCGTCAAGGAATCCAAGTTGGATGTGCTTCAAAGCCAACTTGACAAGTTCAAGATGAAGGATGGTGAAGGTGTCACCGAAATGTACTCTAGGCTTGCTCTCATCACAAATGAGATTGCCGGCTTAGGAAGTGAAGAGATGACCGATAAATTCATCATCAAGAAGATCCTAAGAGCCTTGGATGGAAAATATGATACCGTGTGCACATTGATCCAAATGATGCCACATTACAAAGATCTCAAGCCAACGGAGGTGATTGGAAGGATTGTTGCTCATGAGATGTCACTTAAGGATAAAGAGGAACTTCACAACAAATCAAGTGGTGCCTATAAAGCCTCATGTGAAGCCCCTACATCATCAAGTGAGAAACAAGACTTCAATGAAGAATTGAGCTTAATGGTGAAGAACTTCAACAAGTTCTACAAGAGTAGAAGCAAAGATAGAAGCTCCAAATCAAGGTCCTACAATGACAAAAGATCTTCTAGTCGAGAGCGAAACTGCTACAATTGTGGAAGACCTGGACACTATTCCAATGAGTGTACGGCTCCCTACAAGAGAAGAGAAGATTCTCCAAAAAAAGAAGCAAAGGATCACCACCAAGAGAGAGAAGGAGTAGAGATGATCGTTATGAACGAAGATACTCACGGAGAAGCAAGGACTCGGAAAGGAAGGAAAAATCATCAAGGAGCTACACAAGACGAAGACATCAAGCTCATGTTGGTGAAAGGGTATCCGGCTCCGACTCCGACAGCCACTCCGAGAGAAGTTATCACTCCGACTCCGAAGATACTCAAGATGAAGGTGTTGCCGGTCTAGCACTTGTGTCATCCAACTCCTACGACATATTTGACTCACCAAATGAAGGAATTGGAAGATGCTTCATGGCCAAAGGTCCTAAGGTAACACACCCCGAGTATGTTGATTTCAATAGTGATGAAGATGACTTGTTAGGTGATGATTTGATTGGTGACAACTCTAGTGATGAATACTATGATGAAAGACCAATTAATCATGCTAATCAATATAAAACGAATGACAATGATAAGGAGAAGATTGAGGCTCTAACTAAAGAACTAAAAACTCTTAAGTTAGCTCATGACACTATCTTCGAAGATCATCGAGAACTTTTAAGGGCTCATGAGAAGCTACGCTTTGAAAAGCTCAATCTTGAGCAAGAGCATGAGTTCTTAAAGGCAATCAATGATGATCTCCACAAGAAAAGTTCTTCTTACATTGCCAAGCGTTTACTCTTATCCACTTACATGCCTCAAGTCAAATCTAACAAGAAAGATTCCTCCTCTAGTAGTAACAATGATCATGCTAAATCCAATATTGTTGCTTCTAGTAGTTCTCTTGATTCCACTAATGATTCTCTTAGCCAAGTTACACTTGAGCAAGAAAATAGCTTATTGAAGGGAATTATAGAGAAAGGAGTGTACAAGAGCCTTGCCAGGAGTAAGCAATTCAAGGAAATTGTGCGCAAGCAAGGAATGCACCGGAAGAATCAAGGTGTTGGTTTTGAACGAAAGTTCAATGCCAATGGAGTTGAATGGGAAGAAGATCAATACCCCAAGACGAAGTTTGTCCCTCAACAAGAGAAGTATACTTCTTTCAAGGGGACACAAGCTCAAGATGATCTTCCACCACAAGACTACGAGCAAAAAGGCAAGGACAAGCTTCAAGAGGAAATTGATGCATTTGAAGAAGCTCCTAAGACCTTAGTCAAGTGGATTCCCAAGACTACCTCAAGTTCCACTTCATCAAGTACGACTACAACTCCTAGGATTCCCATCAAGATGATGTGGATCCAAAAGAAGAAGAACTAGAGGGTTCTTGAGGGTGACTCTGCCAACATACTTCACTCTTATCATTTTGGCAAGAACAAGTGCAATCAACTTCCACATCTTGCACTAGTTCAAGGAGTCACAAACCCTCTTGTTGGTAAGACAAGGGACAAGGTAACCTAAAGCTTTCATGGACATCATCTTTTGTGTGCATCACTCTATGTCTATGGATATCCTTGTTTGTTCCTTGTTGGACTAACCCATGTAGGTATTGAAAGTGCAATTCACTCAAAAGGATAGCTCCAAGAGATCTACATAAACATTGAGCATCCACATCTTCAATATCTACATGAAGTCATCATCGACAAAACCCAAGGTTAGTTCATCCCTCTTAGGGGGGATATCACATCTAGGGGGAGCTTTACTCTAAGACTTGATCTAAAGCAACTCTAAAGATGTGAACAAAACAATGCTTTATGTAAAAGTGGTAACCCCACTTGAGCTTAAATGATGAGTATGACCTACGATCAAGTGTTCTCACTTGAATCCTAAGTCAATATACTCATATATAGATGACCTAGTCATCGCAAATTGCTTGATAGATGCTAGAATTGGTTGTGCATGCTTTGCCACATATTTCATTTGCTATCTTATTGTGTGAGCATGTTGGTTGCATATTTTACTAATTCAAGGAAATCCACTTGTTGTTTTGATTGTTTGGCTTTCTTCTTTTGCCAAGTGGATGGACAAGAATGCCTAAGAACCTCCTCTAGCTATCTATGCTTTTCTCGTCTCAAACTCTATTCATGCTGCATCACAAAATTTGATCAAGTCAGATTCGAACCACTCTGTGTGAGGAGCGCTCGGAGTCCCTGATTCGTCATAGACTTAAACTTCCAAAACCTCTTTATGAATCTCGGTCTGACCGATGCTCCATTTTCGGTCCTACCGAGTTCATTAAGTTGATCTAGGTTTTTGATCTCGGTGCAACCGATTTGAACTTTTCGGTCACACCGAGTTGCAATAACTGTACACAGTTTTGCATCTCGGTGCCACCGAGTTGTTCCACTCGGTCACACCGACAGGGTCGGGCTATATATAGTGACGGGCAGAATTTTGGAAATTTCTCCGAAACCTCCTCGCCCGCGCGATAGCCGGCTCTGCCCTCGAGGTCTCCGGATCGTCTCCTCGCCGCCAAAAGCCTCCTGTCGCTGGTCTTCGCCGCCGTCAACGGATTTCTGCCCGCCGTTGCCGCCGTAGCAAGTCGACGCCGAACTAGGGTATGGACTTGATCATTGTGCTATTCCTCAATCTGATTCCTAGCACATTGTGATTATCATGTATCTTGCCACGATTGATAAACTTCTATCCAGTCAAAACGCTCGTAGATTAGGTTTAATTCGAAAATTTTAGGGTTAGGTTTCCGCCGAAACCATCTCGGACCCACCGAGTTGAAAAACTCGGTCCCACCGATCTGGCTTTTGCCATTGCACAAGTTAAACTCGGTCTGACCGAGAATAACTTATCGGTGCGACCGATTTTGGAATTCTGTGAAACCCTAGCAGTCTCGGTGCCACCGAACTGTGACTCGGTCTGACCGAGTTCACCAGTTCTGGTGCCAAAACTGCTTCGGTGTCACCGAGTTTAAAAATCGGTAGATCCGAGATGCTTTCTGTGGAAAACTAAAACTAAGTTTTTGAATTAATCTTTTGCAAAAATCTCTGCCTTTTGTGATGCTCATCCACTCTATCTCTTCTATAATCTATTCACAGGGTCAGCAGTCAGTTTGCAACATGTCTGATCAAAGTGACAGCCAGAACCTCTCAGAGCAGCAAGTTGTGATGAGTGAGGGCACTAGCCCCTTAAGTTCTTCTGATGATGGCAGCAGGAGCACACCCAGCAATCTGCCTAAGGCTGCCACACGTCAAAGGAAGAAGAGAACGTCTGATTCTGAGGATGAAGACTATGTAGCAGAGGAAGAGGCCACTTCCAAGAGGGTTGAGCCAGCTCAAGGCTCAAGGCCAGGCCTAAAAATCAAGAGGCCAGCAGGCAGGCAGCCCATGTCTAAAGCTAGAGCATCAACTGAGAAGCCTGCACCTGCTCCCATTGAGCCCATTGCTGATGAAGGGAAAAAGAGGAAAGAGAGAGTGAAGAAGACTGTAGCCAAAGTGCTTGGGAGAGCCTCCATCATGGTAGAAGAGGAGGAGGAAGAAGAGGTTGCTGCACCAGCACCCAAGGCAGCCAAACTTATGGGTGATGCCATAAGGTCAGGGAGAGCTGCATCCAAGCCGAAGGAAGCTCCTAAGGTTGCACCTAAGCCTAAGACAGCTCCAAAGAGAAACACAAGGAGTATACCTGTTGCAGAAAAGAACAAGGCCCCAGTGCCTGAAGCTATTGAAGAAGAGGAAGAGAGTGTCCTTCGGAAGCTCAAGCCCAAGATCCCAGACCACAACGATGCTCATCCTGTGGCTGAGGACATGAAGCTCAGGAGAGACTCAGGGCTCAGAAAATGGAGGGAAGCAGATCCATATGCTTCTAGGAGAAGGACTGCCGTGGACTATAGATTTCACACAAAGGAGCAACAAGATTTTTATGAGACTGTTTTGCTTGACAAGAAGCCAATCGTTTGTGACATGAGATGGGTCGACTGGACCTATATCAAGGAGAATGAAGAGCACTATCCAGGAGTTCAGGACAGCTTCAAAGCGTGTGGAGTAGAGGACTTTGTTGGGCAGAAGCTCACAAAGTGGAACGAGGAACTCATCATGCAATTCTACTCCACAGATCACTTTTATCCGGATGGCAGAATTACATGGATGTCACAGGGTACAAGGTACCAATCTACAGTGGCTGAATGGGCATAGATCATCAATGCTCCAGAAGAGCAAGATGAGGACTTGGACATCTATGCCAAGAAGAAAATGGACCATAACTCCATGTCCAACATGTACAAGGAAATTCCCAATGAAGCTCTTGACTCATTCAAGTTTGGCTCAGTACATTATCTGCTTTCAGGATTGCCTACTATCAATTGGATACTAAGGCACACTCTGCTGCCTAAGTTTGGAGATCACAAGATGATCAGAGGTCATGCGATCAACCTGCTTCATGTCTTTGACGTGCCTCAGAAATTCAAGGTCATGAGTCTCATTGTGGAAACCATTAAGAGGACAGCTGCAGATCAGAAGAGGAGCTGTGGATATGCCCCTCAGATTCGGGAACTCATCAACTCCAAGATGGGCACGGGCATATATCTTTTGGATAAGGAACACCTGCCCATCCGTCCAGATTTTGAGAACAATGAATTTGTGATGACAGAAAATGAGCCATCATCTACACAAGCTTTTGCAAAGAAGGAGAAGGTGAAGAAGGAGAAAGCTGCCAGGATGCTTACTCAAGAGGAGGCATCTGAGTACTTCTTGAAGACGAAACAAGAGCAGCTTAGTTACTTGATTGCATCCTCGCTGAGAATTGAGCAAAGTCTAGCCAACCTCACTAAAAATCAGCAGAGCCTAGAGAGGATCATGGAATAGAAGTTCTATGACTTGGATGTCAAGGTAACAGAAGTCCAGTCTGTAGTGGAGCAGCTCCAGGAGGACATGAATGAGAGGAGAGGCAGGACCACAACTCATGCTTTTTCTAGAGTGCCACGAGGTCTGAGGTCGTCTGCACTGCCAGTTGCTGACACCAGAGCTACAACGTCTGCACCAGCCACAGCCTCAGCTCCAGCGTCTACCTCAGCTCCAACTCCAGCAACTACTTCAGCATCCACCGAAGCCTTCGTCCTTGGAGTGATTCGGACTCCACCACCACCTGAAGATCAAGCCTGAGCGACGACTTAGCACTATGCATTTTCAGGAACTTTTTGGTAACTTGTTGCCAAAGGGGGAGAAGATGTATAGATCATAGGCTTCGAGAGAGAGAGAGTGTTGCTTTTCTCTCTTGTTTTATTTGGTGGTATTTTCGAAACTTTTTCTGCTTTTGAGTGCTTGATACTATGTCATTATGTGTGAGACATCGATGATCATGTGTTTGATCATAAGCTACACTTAATGTTTGCTTAATGCTTGCTTAAATATTATCATGCTATCTATCATTTGTGATCATTCACTATCCTTGGTGATGAGTGCATGTATTGCATTCTTATCTTTTTGAGCGCTCCACCAAGATGTATGTGACATGGAAGAGTAACCCATGACTCTAACTCCTTGTGCATTTGCTGTCCAAAGCAAATTTTAAATATGCACAAATTTAGGGGGAGCTCTTACTTATCACATACTTCTCAAAGCAACAATATACTTCATGCTTATTATCATTTGTCGAAGCTTTGATCTATATGTTGTCATCAATTACCAAAAAGGGGGAGATTGAAAGTGCAACTATCCCTAGGTGGTTTTGGTAATTCATAACAACATATAGCTCATTGAGCTAATGCTATTCCAAGATGATTATTTCAAGAAAGCTCAATGATTGGCATGGCATGGATATGAAAGTGGAACCCTCAAAATGCTAAGGACAAAGGATTGGCTCAAGCTCAAAAGCTCAAGACTCTTCATTTTATATTTTAGTGATCCAAGATCACATTGAGTCCATAGGAAAAGCCAATACTATCAAGGAGGGATGAGGTGTTGCTTAATGAGCCTCTTGCTTCATGTGCTTAATCATATGCTCCAAAACCCTCAACTACTTTCCCATATCCACATATGACCTAAACTCTAAGCCAAACTCGGTCCTACCGATTTTTCCTATCCGGCGCCACCGAGTTTCAAATGTCATTAGCCACTGCCAAACCCTAGCAATTTGGTCCTACCGATAAGGATCTCGGTCCCACCGAGATGGGGTTGCAAACTCTCTGTTTCCCTTTCGTAACTTTTCGGTCCCACCGAAAGAGCGAATCGGTCCCACCGAGATTGCAATGTAAACTCAGTGTTTCCCCTTTGTAACTTTTCGGTCTCACCGAGTTTCACTCGGTCCCACCGAAAGAGCAAATCGGTCCCACCGAGTTTGCCTGACCAACTCTCTGGTTAGCTAATTACCAAACTCAGTCCCACCGAGTTTGTGTAATCGGTCTCACCGAGATTACGTTATGCCCAAACCCTAACCGAATCGGTCCTACCGAGTTGCATGTCAGTCCCACCGAAATTCCTAACGGTCACTAGGTTTACTACTTCGGTCAGACCGAGTTTATTTATTCGATCCCACCGAGATTGGAAATCTATGTAACGGTTGGATTTTGAGTGGAGGCTATATATACCCCTCCACCTCCCTCTCATTCGATGAGAGAGCCATCAGAACACACACATCATTCCTACTCATATGTTATGAAAGAAAACCACCTACTCATGTGTTGAGACCAAGACATTCCATTCCTACCATATGAATCTTGATCTCTAGCCTTCCCAAGTTGCTTTCCACTCAAATCTTCTTTCCACCAAATCCAAATCCTATGAGAGAGAGTTGAGTGTTGGGGAGACTATCATTTGAAGCACAAGAGCAAGGAGTTCATTACCTACACACCATTTGTTACTTCTTGGAGAGTGGTGTCTCCTAGATTGGCTAGGTGTCACTTGGGAGCCTCCGACAAGATTGTGGAGTTGAACCAAGGAGTTTGTAAGGGCAAGGAGATCGCCTACTTCGTGAAGATCTACCGCTAGTGAGGCAAGTCCTTCGTGGGCGTTGGCCATGGTGGGATAGACAAGGTTGCTTCTTCGTGGACCCTTTGTGGGTGGTTGCTTCTTCATGGACCCTTCGTGGGTGGAGCCCTTCGTGGACTCGCGCAACCGTTGCCCTTGGGTGGAGCCCTGTGTGGACTCGCGCAACCGTTACCCTTCGTGGGTTGAAGTCTCCATCAACGTGGATGTAGGATAGCACCACCTATCCGAACCACGGGAAAAACATCCGTGTCTCGAATAGCGTTTAAAATCTCCAAACCCTTCCCTTTATATTCTTGCAAGTTGCATGCTTTACTTTCCGCTGCCAATATACTCTTTGCATGCTTGCTTGAATTATGTGATGATTGCTTGACTTGTCCTAAAATAGCTAAAATCTGCCAAGAACTAAAATTGGGAAAAGGTTAAGTTTTTATTTGGTCAAGTAGTCTAATCACCCCCCCTCTAGACATACTTTCGATCCTACACACATATTCATAGTATTGAAGCCAAAAGATATAAGTTTGACAACGATAGTGAAACTTATTTGTGGCACTGCCGTTTAGATCATATTGGTGTAAAGCGCATGAAGAAACTCCATGTTGATGGACTTTTGGGATCACTTGATGCTTGCGAACCATGCCTCATGGGCAAGATGACTAAGACTCCGTTCTCCGAAACAATGGAACGAGCAACAGACTTATTGGAAATAATATATACAGATGTATGCGGTTTGATGAGTGTTGATGCTCGTGGCGGGTATCGTTATTTTCTTACCTTCACAGATGATTTGAGCAGATATGGGTATATCTACGTGATGAAACGTAAGTCTGAAACATTTCAAAAGTTCAAAGAATTTCAGAGTGAAGTGGAAAATCATCGTAACAAGAAAATTAAGTTTCTACGATCAGATCGTGGAGGTGAATATTTGAGTTATGAGTTTGGTCTTCATTTGAAACAAAGCGGAATAGTTTCACAACTCATGCCACCTAGAACACCATGGCGTAATGGTGAGTCCGAACGTCGTAACCGCACTTTATTAGATATGGTGCGATCTATGATGTTGCTTATTGATTTACCGCTATCATTTTGGGGTTATGCTTTAGAGACAGCTGCATTCACGTTAAATAGGCACCATTGAAATCCATTAAGACGACACCTTATGAACTATGGTTTGGCAAGAAACCCAAGTTGTCGTTTCTTAAAATTTGGAGCTGCGATGCTTATGTGAAAAAGCTTCAACCTAATAAGCTCGAACCCAAATCAGAGAAATGTGTCTTCATAGGATACCCAAAGGAGACTATTGGGTACACCTTGTATCACAGATCCGAAGGTAAGATATTCGTTGCTAAGAATGGATCATTTCTAGAGAAGGAGTTTCTCTCGAAAGAAGTGAGTGGGAGGAAAGTAGAACTTGATGACGTAACTGTACCAGCTCCCTTATTGGAAAGTAGTTCATCACAGAAATCAGTTCCAGTGATTCCTACACCAGTAAGTGAGGAAGCTAATGATGATGATCATGAAACTTCTGATCAAGTTACTACCGAACCTCGTAGGTCAACCAGAGTAAGACCTGCACCAGAGTGGTACGGTAATCCTGTTATGGAGGTCATGTTACTTGACCATGACGAACCTACAAACTATGAGGAAGCGATGATGAGCCCAGATTCCGCATAATGGCTTGAGGCCATGAAATCTGAGATGGGATCCATGTATGAGAACAAAGTGTGGACTTTGGTTGACTTGCCCAATGATCGGCAAGCCATAGAGAATAAATGGATCTTCAAGAAGAAGACTGACGCTAACGGTAATATTACTGTCTACAAAGCTCGACTTGTTGCGAAAGGTTTTCGACAAGTTCAAGGAGTCGACTACGATGAGACCTTCTCACCCGTAGCGATGCTTAAGTCCATTCGAATCATGTTAGCAAGTGCCACATTTTATGATTATGAAATTTGGCAAATGGATGTCAAAACTGCATTCCTTAATGGATATCTTAAAGAAGAGTTGTATATGATGCAACCAGAAGGTTTTGTTGATCCAAAAGCTGCTAACAAAGTGTGCAAGCTCCAGCGGTCCATTTATGGACTGGCGCAAGCATCTCAAAGTTGGAATATACGCTTTGATAGTATGATCAAAGCATATGGTTTTATACAGACTTTTGGAGAAGCCTGTATTTATAAGAAAGTGAGTGGGAGCTCTGTAGCATTTCTGATATTATATGTGGATGACATATTGCTGATGAGAAATGATACTGAATTTCTGAATAGCATTAAAGGATACTTGAATAAGAATTTTTCAATGAAAGACCTCAGTGAAGATGCTTATATATTGGGCATCAAGATCTATAGAGATAGATCAAGACACTTAATTGGACTTTCACAAAGCACATACCTTGATAAAGTTTCAAAGAAGTTCAAAATGGATCAAGCAAAGAAAGGGTTCTTGCCTGTGTTACAAGGTGTGAAGTTGAGTCAGACTCAATGCCCGACCACTTTAGAAGATAGAGAGAAAATGTAAGTCATTCCCTATGCTTCAGCCATAGGTTCTATCATGTATGCAATGTTGTGTACCAAACCTGATGTGTGCCTTGCTATTAGTTTAGCAAGGAGGTACCAAAGTAATCCAGGAGTGGATCACTGGACAGCGGTCAAGAATATCCTGAAATACCTGAAAAGGACTAAGGATATGTTTCTCGTTTATGGAGGTGACAAAGAGATCATTGTAAATGGTTACATCGATGCAAGATTTGACACTGATCCGGATGACTCTAAGTCACAAACTGGATACGTATTTTTATTGAATGGTGGAGCTGTCAGTTGGTGGAGTTCCAAGCAGAGCGTCGCGGCGGGATCTACGTGTGAAGTGGAGTACATAGCTGCTTCGGAAGCAGCAAATGGAGGATCCTGGATGAAGGAGTTCATATCCGATATAGGTGTCATACCTAGTGCATCGGGTCCAATGAAAATCTTTTGTGACAAAACTGGTGCAATTGCCAGGAATCCAGATTTCACAAGAGAACCAAGCACATCAAAAGATGCTTCAATTCCATCCGTGATCAAGTCAAGGAGGGAGACATAGAGATTTGCAAGATACATACGGATATGAATGATGCAGACCCGTTCACTAAGCCTCTCTCACGAGCAAAATATGATCAACACCAAGACTCCATGGGTGTTAGAATCATTACAATGTAATCTAGATTATTGACTCTAGTGCAAGTGGGAGACTGAAGGAAATATGCCCTAGAGGCAATAATAAAGTTGTTATTTATATTTCCTTATATCATGATAAATGTTTATTATTCATGCTAGAATTGTATTAACCGGAAACTTAGTACATGTGTGAGTACATAGACAAACAGAGTGTCACTAATATGCCTCTACTTGACTAGCTCGTTAAACAAAGATGGTTAAGTTTCCTAGCCATGGACAAAGAGTTGTCATTTGATGAACGGGATCACATCATTAGAGAATGATGTGATTGACTTGACCCATCTGTTAGCTTAGCACTTTGATCATTTAGTTTACTCCTATTGCTTTCTCCATAACTTATACATATGTTCCTATGACTATGAGATCATGCAACTCCCGAATACCGGAGGAACACTTAGTGTGCTATCAAACGTCACAACATAACTGGGTGACTATAAAGATGCTCTATAGGTGTCTCCGATGGTGTTTGTTGAGTTGGCATAGATTGAGATTAGGATTTGTCACTCCGTGTATCGAAGATGTATCTCTGGGCCCCCTCGGTAATGCACAATTATACGTCCATTTTGCATCATGCTTTTATATCGATATTTATTGCATTATGGGCTGTTATTACACATTATGTCATAGTACTTATGCCTATTCTCTCTTATTTTACAAGGTTTACATAAAGAGGGAGAATGCTGGCAACTGGGATTCTGGGCTGGAAAAGGAGCAAATATTAGAGACCTATTCTGCACAGCTCCAAAAGTCCTGAAACTTCATGGAAGTCATTTTCAGAATATATAAAAAAATACTAATCGCAAGAAGTTCCGGAGGGGGCCGCACCCTGCCCACGAGTGTGGGGGCACGCCCTACCCCCCGGGCGCGCCCCCCTTCCTCGTGGGCCCCCTGGTGGCCCTTGATGCCCATCTTCTGCTATATGGAGTCCTTCGATGAGGAAAAAATCATAAGCCAACTTTCGGGACGAGACTCCTCCACCACGAGGCGGAACCTTGGCGGAACCAATCTAGGGCTCCGGCGGAGCTGTCCTGCCGAGGAAACTTCCCTCCGGGAGGGGGAAATCATCGCCATCGTCATCACCAGCACTCCTCTCATCGGGAGAGGGCAATCTCCATCAACTTCTTCACCAGCACCATCTCCTCTCGAACCCTAGTTCATCTCTTCTATCCAATTCATGTCTCTAAGTCCGGGATTGGTGCCTGTGGGTTGCTAGTAGTGTTGATTACTCCTTGTAGTTGATTCTAGTTGGTTTATTTGGTGGAAGATCATATGTTCAGATCCTATATGCATATTAATACCCCTCTAATTATGAACATGAATATGCTTTGTGAGTAGTTACGTTTGTTCCTGAGGACATGGGAGAAGTCTTGCTATTAGTAGTCATGTGAATTTGGTATTCGTTCGATATTTTGATGAGATGTATGCTGTCTTTCCTCTAGTGGTGTTATGTGAACGTCGACTACATGACACTTCACTATTATTTGGGCCTAGAGGAAGGCATTGAGAAGTAATAAGTAGATGATGGGTTGCTAGAGTGACGGAAGCTTAAACCCTAGTTTATGCGTTGCTTCGTAAGGGGCTGATTTGGATCCATATGTTTCATGCTATGGTTAGGTTTACCTTGATACTTTTGTTGTAGTTGCGGATGCTTGCCATAGAGGTTAATCATAAGTGGTATGCTTGTCCAAGTAAGGGCAGTACCCAAGCACCGGTCCACCCACATACCTAATTATCAAAGTACCGAATGTGGATCATATGATTGTGATGAAAACTAGCTTGATGATATTCCCATGTGTCCTCGGGAGCGCTTTTCTCTATATAAGAATTTGTCCAGGCTTGTACTTTGCTAAAAAAAGGATTGGGCCACCTTGCCGCACTTTATTTACTTTTGTTACTTGTTGCTCGTTACAAATTATCTTATCACAAAACTATCTGTTACCTATAGTTTCAGTGCTTGCAGAGAATACCTTGCTCAAAACCGCTTATCACTTCCTTCTGCTCCTCATTGGGTTCGACACTCTTACTTATCGAAAGGACTACGATAGATCCCCTATACTTGTGGGTCATCAAGACTCTTTTCTGGCGCCGCTGCCCGTGAGTGAAGTGTGCTAAAATTTACTGTCACTTGTTACTATGGAAAGTAATCCTCTGAGGGGCGCCCCCTGCCTCTTGGGCCCCCTGGCAGACCTCTGATGCCCATCTTTTGCTATATGAGGTCTTTCGTCCAGGAGAAAATCATAAGCTAGCTCACGGCACGAAACTCCACCTCCACGAGGCGGAACCTTGGAGGAACCAATCTAGGGCTCTGGCGAAGCTGTTCTGTCGGGGAAACTTCCCTCCAGGAGGGGGAAATCATCACCATCGTCACCAGCGATCCTCTCATTGGGAGGGGGTCAATCTGCATCAACATCTTCACCAGCACCATCTCATCTCAAACCCTAGCTCGTCTCTTGTATCCAATCTTTGTCCCAAAGCCTCAGATTGGTACCTGTGGGTTGCTAGTAGTGTTGATTACACCTACTCCCTCTGAGCAAATTAAAGTTGAAGCTAGTATTGATATGGTTAAAGATCTCTTGGCCAATAATATTGATGGGCATGTTACTTACTTCTGTGATGAAGCTGCTAGAATTGTGAGGCCTGATACTAAAAAATAAACATAGACATGTTATAGGCATGCCTGTTATTTCTGTTAAAATAGGAGATCATTGCTATCATGGCTTATGTGATATGGGTGCTAGTGCAAGGGAAATACCTCATTCCTTATATAAAGAAATTATGCATGATATTGCACCTGCTGAGATGGAGGAAGTTGATGTTACTATTAAGCTTGATGATACGTCTCCAACGTATCTATAAATTTTGATTGCTCCATGCTATATTATCTACTGTTTTGGACATTACTGGGCTTTATTATCCACTTTTATATTATTTTTGGGACTAACCTATTAACCGGAGGCCCAACCCAGAATTGTTGTTTTTGCCTATTTTAGGGTTTCGAAGAAAAGGAATATCAAATGGAGCCAAAAACCTAATTCCACCGCCGCAACTTTCTGTATCCACGAGATCCCATCTTGGGGCCTGTTCCGGAGGTCCGCCGGAGGGGGCATCCATCACGGAGGGCTTCTACATCAACTCCATAGCCTTTCCGATGAAGTGTGAGTAGTTTACCTCAGACCTTCGGGTCCATAGTTATTAGCTAGATGGCTTCTTCTCTCTTTTTGGATCTCAATACAATGTTCTGCCCCTCTCTTGTGGAGATCTATTCGATGTAATCTTCTTTTTGCAGTGTGTTTGTTGAGACCGATGAATTGTGGGTTTATGATCAAGATTATCTATGAACAATATTTGAATCTTCTCTAGATTCTTTTATGTATGATTGGTTATCTTTGCAAGTCTCTTCGAATTATAAGTTTGGTTTGGCCTACTAGATTGATCTTTCTTGCAATGGGAGAAGTGCTTGGCTTTGGGTTCAATCTTGCGGTGTCCTTTCCCAGGGACAGTAGGGGCGTCAAGGCACGTATTGTATTGTTGCCATCGAGGATAACAAGATGGGGTTTTATCATATTGCATGAATTTATCCCTCTACATCATGTCATCTTGCTTAAGGTGTTACTCTATTTTCATGAACTTAATACTCTAGATGCATGCTGGATAGCAGTCGATGAGTGGAGTAATAGTAGTAGATGCAGGCAGGAGTCGGTCTACTTGTCTCGGACCTGATGCCTATACACATGATCATACCTTGATATTCTCATAACTATTCTCAATTCTGTCAATTGCTCAACAGTAATTCGTTCACCCACCGTAAAATACTTATGCTCTTGAGAGAAGCCACTAGTGAAACCTATGGCCCGCAGGTCTATCTTCATCATATTAATCTTCCAATACTTAGTTATTTCCTTCGCCTTTTACTTTTCTTTTATTTTACTTTGCATCTTTATCACAAAAATACCAAAAATATTATTCTATCAGATCTCACTCTCGTAAGTGACCGTGAAGGGATTGACAACCCCTTATCGCGTTGGTTGCGAGGAGTTATTTGTTTTGTGCAGGTACGAGGGACTCGCGCGTAGCCTCCTACTGGATTGATACCTTGGTTCTCAAAAACTGAGGGAAATACTTACGCTACTTTGCTGCATCATCCTTTCCTCTTCAAGGAAATCCAACGTAGTGCTCAAGAGGTAGCAAGAAGATACATGGCGTCGTTGCCGGGGAGTCTATGCAAAAGTCAACATACCAAGTACCCATCACAACCCTTATCTCCCGCATTACTTTATTTGCCATTTGCCTCTCATTTTCCTCTCCCCCACTTCACCCTTTGCCGTTTTATTCACCCTATCTCTCTATCCTCCCTCTCTTTCTCTATTTGCCTCTTGTTGCCCGCTTGCTTTTTGTTTGCTTGTGTGTTGGATTGCTTGGTTGTCATGATGGCTCAAGATAACACTAAATTGTGTGACTTTACCAATACCAACAATAATGATTTCATTAGCACTCCGATTGCTCCTCTTACCGATGCTGAATCTTGTGAAATTAATGCCGCTTTGCTGAATCTTGTCATGAAAGATCCGTTTTCCGGCCTTCCTAGTGAAGATGTCGCTACCCATCTAAATAGCTTCGTTGATTTGTGTGATATGCAAAAGAAGAAAGATATGGACAAGGATATTGTTAAGTTGAAGCTATTTCCTTTTTTTCTTAGAGATCGTGCTAAAGCTTGGTTTTTGTCTTTGCCTAAAATAGTATTGATTCTTGGAACAAGTGCAAAGATGATTTTATCTCTAAGCATTTTCCTCCTGCTAAGATCATCTCCCTTAGACACGATATTATGAATTTTAAGCAACTTGATCATGAACATGTTGCACAAGCTTGGGAGAGGATGAAATTAATGATACGTAATTGCCCTACACATGGTTTGAATTTGTGGATGATTATACAAAAAATTTATGCTGGATTGAATTTTGCTTCTAGAAATCTTTTAGATTCGGCCGCGGGAGGCACTTTTATGGAAATCACTTTAGGAGAAGCTACTAAACTCCTAGATAATATTATGGTTAATTATTCTCAATGGCATACTGAAAGATCTACTAATAAAAAGGTGCATGCGATACACGAAATTAATGTTTTGAGTGGAAAGATGGATGAACTTATGAAATTATTTGCTAGTAAGAGTGTTTCTTTTGATCCTAATGATATGCCCTTGTCTACTTTGATTGAGAACAATAATGAATCTATGCATGTGAATATTGTTGGTAGGAACAATTTTGGTAACAACGCGTATAGAGGAAATTTTAATCCTAGGCCTTATCCTAGTAATCCCTCTAATAATTATGGTAATTCCTACAACAATTCTTATGGAAATTATAATAAGATGCCCTCTGATTTTGAATCTAATATTAAATAATTTATTACTTCACAAAAGAATTTCAGTGCTTTGATTGAAGAAAAATTGCTTAAAGTTGATGATTTGGCTAGGAACGTTGATAGAATTTCTCTTGATGTTGATTCTTTAAAGCTTAGATCTATTCCTCCTAAGCATGATATTAATGAGTCTCTCAAAGTCATGAGAATTTCCATTGATGAGTGCAAAGAAAGAACCGCTAGGATGCGTGCTAAGAAAGATGCATTTATAAGAGTGTGTTCTTCTAGTTCCTATGAAAATAAAGATGAAGATCTAAAAGTTATTGATGTGTCCCCTATTAAATCTTTGTTTTGCAATATGAATATTGATAATGATGGGACTGAATATGATCCACCTTTACCTAGAAGGCGTTCCAAAAATTCAGAGTTTTTAGATCTTGATGCTAAATTTGATGAAAGTGGGATTGAAGAAATTAAATCCCTAGATGTTGCTAAACCCACTATTCTGGATTTCAAGGAATTTAATTGTGAAAATTGCTCTTTGATTGATTGTATTTCCTTGTTGCAATCCGTGCTAAACTCTCCTCATGCTTATAGTCAAAATAAAGTGTTTACTAAACATATCGTTGATGCCTTGATGCAATCTTATGAAGAAAAACTTGAGTTGGAAGTTTATATCCCTAGAAAACTTTATGATGAGTGGGAACCAACTATTAAAATTAAGATTAAAGATCATGAGTTCTATGCTTTATGTGATTTGGGTGCTAGTGTTTCCACGATTCCAAAGACTTTGTGTGATTTGTTAGGTTTCCGTGATCTTGATGATTGCTCTTTAAACTTGCACCTTGCCGATTCCACTATTAAGAAACCAATGGGAAGAATCAATTCTGTTCTTATTGTCGCAAATAGGAATTATGTGCCCATAGATTTTATTGTTCTAGACATAGATTGCAATCCTTCATGTCCTATTATTCTTGGTAGACCTTTCCTTAGAACGATTGGTGCAATTATTGATATGAAGGAAGGAAATATTAGATTCCAATTTCCGTTAAGGGAAGGCATGGAACACTTTCCTAGAAATAAAATTAAATTACCTAATGGATCTATTATGAGAACCACTTATGGATTGCCTACCAAAGATGGCAATACCTAGATCTATCCTTGCTTTTTATGCCTAGCTAGGGGCGTTAAACGATAGCGCTTGTTGGGAGGCAGCCCAATTTTATTTTTATTCCTTGCTTTTTGCTCCTGTTTTGTAATAAATAATTTACCTAGCCTCTGTTTTGGTTGTGTTTTTTGTTTAATTAGTGTTTGTGCCAAGTAGAACCGTTGGGAAGACTTGGGGAAAGTCTTGTTATCTTGCTGTAAAAAAACAGAAACTTTAGCGCTCACGAGAACTACTGCCATTTTTATTTGGAAAGTGATATTTAGTTAATTATTTTTGCAGATGATTAATAGATAAATTCCTCACGTCCAGCAATTTATTTTAGAATTTTTGGGGTTCCAGATCTTGCGCTAGCTACAGATTACTACAGACTGTTCTGTTTTGACAGATTCTGTTTTTCGTGAGTTGTTTGCTTATTTTGATGAATCTATGGCTAGTAAAATAGTTTATAAACCATAGAGAAGTTGGAATACAGTAGGTTTAACACCAATATAAATAAAGAATGAGTTCATTACAGTACCTTGAAGTGGTCTTTTGTTTTCTTTCGCTAACGGAGCTCACGAGATTTTCTACTTTAAGTTATGTGTTGTGAAGTTTTCAAGTTTTGGGTAAAGATTTGATGGATTATGGAACAAGGAGTGGAAAGAGCCTAAGCTTGGGGATGCCCATGGAACCCCCAAGATAATATAAGGACACCTAAAAGCCAAAGCTTGGGGATTCCCCGGAAGGCATCCCCTCTTTCGTCTACTTCTATCGGTAACTTTACTTGGAGCTATATTTTTATTCACCACATGATATGTGTTTTGCTTGGAGAGTCTTGTATGATTTGAGTCTTTGCTTTTTAGTTTACCATAATCATCCTTGCTGTACACACCTTTAGAGAGAGCCATACATGATTTGGAATTTGTTAGAATACTCTATGTGCTTCGCTTATATCATGTGAGTTATATAGTTTTTGCTCTAGTACTTCACTTATATTTTTTAGAGCACGGTGGTGGAATTGTTTTATAGAAACTGTTGATCTCTCATGCTTCACTTAGATTATTTTGACAGTATTAAATAGCATGGTAATTTGCTTAAATAATCCTAATACGCTTGGTATTCAAGAATATTAAAACTTTCTTATGAGTGTGTTGAATGCTATGAGAAGTTTGATGCTTGATAATTGTTTTGAGATATGAAGATGGTGATATTAAAGTTGTGCTAGTTGACACTACTAGGGAAAACCTTATACACAGAATCTTAGCAGCAGCGCGGCACAAAAAGAAGCGCTACTGCTAATTAGCAGTAGCGCGGGTTTTTAACCATCGCTACTACTAAGTTCATAGTAGTAGCGCGGGTTTTTAACCCTCGCTACTACTAAGCGGTCTCTACCGTGCCCCCCGACACATGCCATAGTAGTAGCGAGGGGTATAAACCCGCGCTACTACTAAGTTGATACTAGTAGCATGGTTTTATACCCCTCGCTACTACTAAGTACGAGGTAGGTGAAGTCGCCATATCCTCGGCCAATCCCCATCTCCTCCCCCAAATCCCTCCTCTCTTCCACCACTCTCTCCTCTCACTTTCTATACGCTCTCACATGGATGTAACATCCCAAAATTCTAAATTTTGGAATGTTATAATAAATAGATAGATTTGATTGATTGTTTGATTGATTGTCTGAAAGTGAGTGAATTTGAAACTTTTGAAAGTTAAATGAGAGGGAATAAAAGGACTTTCCCAAACTTTCATATTTGCTTTCTGATCTCCATGAATTCAAATTCTTTTCAAATACAAAACCCTTGAGCGAAGATGATATGACTTCTTCCATTTAAAAAATTAAATGAAAGGGTATTTGAAAATAATTGAATTTCATTTGGAAATATTTCAATTCATAAACTTCACGTAGCTCAATGATTTTCATGAGAGAAGATAAAATAACTTCTTCAAATTATATGAAAGATGAGTTGGGAGTTCAAAGAATTAAATTCAAAGTTCTTTTGAATTTATTTTCAATTTGGAGTTATTTGAGTTTTATTCAAATTATTTTTCTCCAAAAATAAAATATATGGAAATTAGGGTAACATGATTCCCTACAACAGAAAATTGGAGAGAAATAAATTTGAAATCATTTTGATATTTTTAAAATGATTTTTTGTTGGATTTTAATAGACCAGTAGCACTCTTTGA